>NW_027103300.1:1774557-1777978 GCF_902728285.1 Clytia hemisphaerica
CGAGAGAGCTCTCCCTCGAGGAGTTGTGGGAAGCTTTAAAAAAACTAAATCATGGAAGGAGTCCTGGCAGTGATGGCCTGACAGTCGAGTTTTACAAGGCTTTTTGGGGCATCATCGGAAAAGGAAATTAGAAAATCACTCCCTCACAAGGAAAATGTTGAATTTTGTAGACAACGTTTTTCGAAAGAGCATGGTCTACTTTTGGGAGGTTGGCACGTGGGCTTGAAAAACACCCCAGCTGAAGTATTCTACATTGATTTTGAGGGCGAAAGCTACAAAGTTATCCAAACTAGCCGACGCCATCTTGAAAAAAGACACACGTGCAGACCACGAAAACTCGGACCCAGACCCCGGGTTAACGTCGAACCGGACCGAACAAAAAGACAAAACAACACAAAACATGACGCCGAACAACGACGACAACGTCGCAACAAACAACAACGATTTCACAGAACCGATGACAACAAGAACATCAAAAGATCCCCAAAAGATTCACTGGAAATTACTGCACTTACCAAACAACAACAACATACCTATGAACAATTAATTTTGAAAGGCGGTAAAATCTCACAAAAGGAACTCTCCGAAAAAATCGAACTACGAAATCAATCAACGCTATCGAACTATGATGAATTTCACAATTCACCAGTTTACAACTCCCCTTGTGATCAAGCAAAAGGTCAGGTCAACTTTGAAATCAATGCTTCAGATACGTTCGATTTTGGTGGAAAACCCATCGACCCCATCGGACCCGTTTCGGAGGACTCAGACTAGATGAGCACTGCATCGAATGACACGATCCTCTCAACAATGTCAACCATGTCAAAACGTAAACATCAATCAACCGACGACCAACCAATCGAAAAACAATAAAAACAAAGAAGAAAAAGCGAAAGAAAAAGGAGGAGAAACATGCAATCATGGATAAAAGGTTTGTAGACTTCTGCAATATTTGCAAAATACTTCAATATCAATCAAAAACAAGTTCCCAAGAGGTTCTGGGTGCTTTCCAAACCCATCCAAAGCTGTTCAAAGACTTTTAAAGTCACCCACTGCAGTCTAACCACAATGGATTAATTAACTGGCTTAACCAGTATCAAAACGCTGATTTTTTGCTTGTGGTTCCTTCAAAAGCAATTCAAAAAGCAATGCAACGACTTCAAAAGTGTTTTTCTTAACTTCCCTCCTTTTTCAGACACATTGAACATTTTAATTTGTGCATAGTTTATTTTTGAGCTTTCTTTAGGCTAGATTTCCTAAATGTCAGAGGAATAAAATCTTCTGATATGAGACGACCTGACACTTCCTCTGATGAAAGATTACGAAAAAACAACTCATTTCAACTTCAATCATTTTATTGTTATTTATTAAAATATCGAATTCCTTAGTAAATTGTATCTATCCCTTCATGATATGCACCATTGCAATGTCTTCTACTGACCCAACAGCTGATTGGTTGAAAGTGACGTATTGACTGATTTTACGTCACTTACGACCAATCAGCTGTTGGGTCCGTGATGTAATGTTAGAACACATTGTAATGGTGCATATCATGGATTGCATCATGAACATATAAACGACTGGACATCTATCTTTTATTGTCTCTTTGAAGCGAGCTTCGTTGCCGCCTGTATATAAAAATTGGTATGAAAAATCCGACAATATTCCGTAATAATTTTATTCTTTGAAATATTTAGGTAAAAAGATTGATAGAGCTTGAACATACTCCTAATGTATAAAAAACTTATTTTCGATTTTTTTTACAAGTTTGTAATATATTTATCACATTTCAACTCTGAAATGCAGAATTTCAACTGCGTGTAGACTTTTGAATCCCTTTTGTCACTCCAATAATTTATTTTACGACTTGAAAAAAATAGCTTGCCAAAGTTGAGAGCCTGCGTAATAAGAATATCGAAATTAGAATGTGACACTCTCTAAAATTATTAGACACTTTTAAGTCAAAATTTAGAAATATTAGTCGGAGTTTTGACAAGCTGACGATGATTTGCCCTCTGTTATTTGTTATGATATAGATAAAAGACTTGAGAAGAGTAGACCAACGGAGACTTTTGTCGAAGTTTTGCCGTTGTTAGCAAGGCTTTCCCAAGTGGTATATCATCAAAATCTATTGTTTCACTTTATGCTTTTAACGAGGTGGCAACGAAGCTAGCTGTGTTATCTTCAAAAAGACAAAGGAGATGGATGTCCAGTCGTTTATACGTTCATGATTGCATATATATCTGAAAATTAAAAAATTATACTAATTAATTTAAAATAGTTATTGTTCTATATTTCTGAAGGATGTCAATTTGAAGCTTTGACCTATTGAACCATTTTGAGCCACCAATACCATATATTTATACCATGTTCAGACGTTACGGTTCCGTTCCGTTCCGTTCCGAAACGGTTCCGAAAACAAGTGCGAACGTCAAAATTCAAAACGTCAAAAAAGAAGACGTTACAAAGCAAAACAGATCGAAACGGTTTTGCTCCACTTTTTTAATCGGAACGGAACTGCTCCTTCTTCTTGCTCCGAAACGTTCCGAAACCAATATAAACACATTCGATCCGTAACGAAAATCATACCGGAGCGAAACGGAACAGTAACATGCGAACATGGTCTTAAACCTCAATTTAAACAAAAGTGAGCAAAATCATTCTAACCGATCGATGTTTTTATTTTACATAAGAGTTCTCAGCAAAGGGTGATGATTTAGAAATTTTCTGAAAATGTGACGCACAATATATTATGTCAGGTGAATTTCACATCGGTCTTCATCAACAGAGCTGCATTCATGATATGCACCATTGCAATGTCTACCAGGGACCCAGCAACTGATTGGTTGTAAGTGACGTATTGACTGATTTTACGTCACTTACAACCAATCAGCTATTGGGTCCGTGGTGATGTAATGTCAGAAGACATTGCAATGGTGCATATCATGAAATGCTTTTTTCCCTCGGGCACACCTTAAATGTCGAGAATTTATAGATTGCCGTGGCCGTTATTATGGTATTTATATGTAATACAGTGGACTTTCGCTAATTCGAGCGTCTATTATTCGAATCTTTCTATAATTCGAACTAATTCTCAGTTGCCGTCAAAGGAAAATCCACTTAAAATGCTTTCTATTATTCGCAATTTTTAAATCGAACAAAACAGACTTCCCGCTCGACATCGAATTAACGAAAGTTCACTACTGAAGACTACCTTTTTGATTCTAAAATAACATGGAAATTTAAGTAAAAAATCTATCTAGTTTTATAATAACCCACATTGGAATGGTCTATTGATTTGAAAAATCACAAGGAAGAATTTGCAGAAATTGACAAATTGTACGTTACCAAATACAACAAATCTGTCGACACAGTTCACAACAGGAAAGGGATGACAGCCTTTCTACTCTTTGGATAGTCG
>NW_027103301.1:0-4730 GCF_902728285.1 Clytia hemisphaerica
TAGATCAGTGTACGAATACGTCAGTGTACAATGTTGATTGATCAGCAGGTTGGTTGTTCAGCAAGAAGTTGGTTGATCAGCAATTAGTTGAATGATGAGTAAGTAGTTGATCTGTGTACGAATATGTCAGTGTACGGATAGATCTGTGTACGAATACGTCAGTGTACAGATACGTTAGTGTACGGATACGTCAGTGTATGGATACGTCAGTGTACGAATACGTCAGTGTACGGATAGATCAGTGTACGGATACGTTAGTGTACGGATACGTCAGTGTACGGATACATCAGTGTACGGATACGTCAGTGTACGGATACGTCAGTGTCGAGTCTGTGTACGATTAGAGTGTGCGGATAGTCATGTACGGATAGATCAGTGTGCGGATACGTCAGTGTACGGATAGATCAGTGTACGGATACGTCAGTGTACGTCAGTGTACGGATAGATCAGTGTACGAATACGTCAGTGTACAATGTTGATTGATCAGCAGGTTGGTTGTTCAGCAAGAAGTTGGTTGATCAGCAAGTAGTTGGTTGATCAGCAATTAGTTGAATGATGAGTAAGTAGTTGATCTGTGTACGAATACGTCAGTGTACGGATACGTCGTGTACGGATACGTCAGTGTAATACGTCAATACGTACGGTGGACGGATACGTGAGGGATACGTAGGTACGGATACGTCAGTGTACGGATAGATCTGTGTACGAATACGTCAGTAGTGATAGCAAGTGGTTGTCAGCAAGAAGTTATTGATCAGCAAGTAGTGGTTGATCAGCAAGTTGAATTGGTAGTGATCAGCAGGTAGTTAGCAGTAGTTGTTTGATAGCAAAGTTTGATCAGCAGGTAGTTGGTTGATCAGCAAGTAGTTGGTTGATCAGCAAGTAGTTGGTTGATCAGCAAGTAGTTGGTTGATCAGCAAGTAGTTGGTTGATCAGCAAGTAGTTGGTTGATCAGCAGGTAGTTGGTTGATCAGCAGGTTGATCAGCAATTAGCTGGTTGATGAGTAAGTAGTTAGTTGGTTGATCAGAAGGTAGTTGGTTGATCAACAAGAAGTTGGTTGATCAGCAAGAAGTTGGTTGATCAGCAAGTAGTTGGTTGACCAGCAGATGATTGATCAGCAGGTAGTTGGTTGATCAGAAGTCTGACAGAACAATGTACTAATACGTCAGTGTACGAATAGATCAGTGTACGGATAGATCAGTGTGCGGATACGTCAGTGTACGAATAGATCAGTGTGCGGATACGTCAGTGTACGGATAGATCAGTGTACGGATACGTCAGTGTACGGATACGTCAGTGTACGGATAGATCAGTGTACGGATACGTCAGTGTACGGATAGATCAGTGTAGACTACGGATTTAGAATACGTCAGTGTACGTAAAGAGTGGAATTGTTCAAGTCACAACTCCAGCCAGCAAATTCAACGACTCTTGGCACGAGTCCTTCCCTCGACCCCAAGGTTCGAGTCACAACTCCAGCCAGCAAATTCAACGACCCTTGGCACGGTCCTTCCCTGCCCCAAGGTTCGGTCACCCTCCAGCCAGCAAATTCAACGACTCTCTGGCACAGTCCTTCCCTCGACCCCAAGGTCGAGTCACACTCAGCCAGCAAATTCACGACTCTTGCACGAGTCCTTCCCTCGACCCCAAGGTTCGAGTCACAACTCCAGCCACAAATCAACGACTCTCCTCGACCCAAGGTCGAGTCACACCAGCCAGCAAATTCAACGACTCTTGGCATCCTCCCTCGACCCCAAGGTTCGAGTCACAACTCCAGCCAGCATTCAAGACTCTTGGCCAAGTCCTCCCTCGACCCCAAGGTTCGAGTCACAATCCAGCAGCAAATTCAACGCCTTGGCACGAGTCCGTCCCGACCCCAAGGGGCGAGCACAACTCCACCAACAATTCACGAACGAGCAAAATCAAGCAAAAATAACAAAATCTTCAAACATTATAATCCATATTAATAAACGGACGACACAAATCTTTTAATAGTGTCTTCAGTAACAATACCATAAAATTTATGACTTTCTCTTTTCAAACAGGCAAAGGATGGGAACGTTGCAAAGGCAAAGGAATTCATTCGAAGGATACCTCAGTAAATTATAAGGACAATTATACAAATTTCCAAGCCATATTTCATCTTTAACAACTCTAGTCCTTTATCATAATGCACTGATGTTCTCATCGTTATAATAAAAATGAATTCGCCTATCTACAAATGTTGTGGGTTTTTATAAACTCTCATAATTTCCCTAGGCAATACGCAAATAGTAATTAGTAATAAAATGACGTAGTAATATGTTCTATAAATTCTCTAGGTAATATAGTCGTTTGCTAGTAAACAAATTTCTATAAAATGAAATTCTCAAAGGGAACGCGATAACAGCGCCCTAGAAATTGAGTTTTTATGCTAAATTCCAATATTTCAAGCTAAAACTTGGTTTTCTTGGGCTAAAATCTCTAAAATGATTTCAAATGATGTCCTGAAATCTTTGGATCTTGGAAGTATTCTGAAAATACTCTGGGAGGATCAAAATGGTTTGGGTCAGAAATTTGCCCAAGTCTGCCATTATAGTATTGCATTTCCCACTAAAACGCGATATTTAGAGTTAAAGTCTAATTTTCTCAGGCTAAAATCTCAAAAATGGTTTCAAATGGTGTCCTGAAATCTTTTGGTGTTAAAAGTATTCTGAAAATACTCTGGGAGAATCTAAATGGTTTGGGTCAGAAATTTGCCCTAGTCTGCCATTATGGCATTGCATTTCCAACTAAAACGCGATATTTAGAGTTAAAGTCTAATTTTCTCAGGCTAAAATCTCAAAAATGGTTTCAAATGGTGTCCTGAAATCTTTTGGTGTTGAAAGTATTCAGGATATACTCTGGCAGAACCAAAATGGTTTGGGTTAGAAATTTGCCAAAGTCCGCCATTATGGAATTGCATTTCCAACCAAAACGCAATATTTAGAGCTAAACTCTAATTTTCTCAGGCTAAAATCTCAAAAGTGGTTTCAAATAGGGTCCTGAAATCTTTTGGTGTTGAAAGTATTCTGGAAATACTCTGGGAAAACCAAAATGGTTTGGGTCAGAAATTTGCCAAAGTCTGCCATTATGGAATTGTATTTCATTCTAAAACACAATGTTTTGAGTAAGCTTGAGTGTTCTTCCTAAAGAAATAAAATTCATAATGGCAGACTTTGGCATATATTATGTCCATTGTGAACCACTGTGATTTTCCTTGATTGTTCCCAGAATACTTTCAACACAAAAGATTTCAAGACCCTATTTGAAACCATTTTTGAGATTTTTAAAGCCTGAGAAAATTAGACTTTAACTCTAAATATCACGTTTTAGTAGGAAATGCAATACCATATTGGCAGACTTAGGCAAATTTCTAACCCAAACCATTTTGGTTCTCCCATAGCAGTCAGGACCTCTTTGATCTTTTTTAACATTAGTTTGGATAGAATAAAAACATACCTGATCAACACAACCAAACCTTCTGTCTTGCGTTTACTCTTTCCTTCACAACAACTTTCGTTTTTGCTTATGTAGGTTTTAAAATCCACAAGTAATGAACCTCTTATAGCTTTATCTGAATAAATCTGGTTGAAAACCTTCTATCAGGTTTCATTCCCTATGTTTTTTATCCACGTGGTGAACCGGTTTCCCTGATTTCACGATAATTAAAAAATGGAACTTTCCCAAGGGCGCCATTGGGCGTACCGCCATCGCGAAATATTTTTCGTGAAAATTTACCGTATTCTAACGCTAATATAATCTAGATCTAGGAAACAAATATTAAATTTGATCTTTTTTTGCTCGCATTTCTAAATTTCAAGATAAAAAGAACTATCTACGAATTATTTTCTTTAACGGGCGTTGAATCGACATTGACATAGTTAATGATGTCATAATCAATGCCGTGCATATTTTGTCAGCGCTGTGCATATTTTGTCAACATCCTTTTCATTGGATAAATACCACTAAAATATACAAGATAAGTAAACATAAATTTATCGCCCGCGAGCACGGCTTAGCTAAGCGCACCTCTCTTATTCATTATCTAAGAATTGAAGCGGGCAAAGATTACCGCGCGGCTGATAGCGGACGAAGGTTTTTTGAAGATATTTTCAATTATAATTCAAGGTAGAACAAACTAAACATAGAAAGGGGGTATTTTTTAGGGCTTTATACGATGATCGCTATTTTTTTTTGAATACTATGTTTAGATTTTTCTACCCAGCCCCGTTGCTATGTACACGCGCCCTGTTGCTAAGACCTTTGCTTGAAATCGAAAGCGAAACCAAGATTATTCAGCGCAAACTGCCGTTTGCGTAATATCGATAAAGTGAAATGAGGTCCTGACTGCATAGTATATCAAGAATACTTTCAACACCAAAAAATTTCAGGACACCATTTGAAACCATTTTTGAGATTTTAGCCTTAGAAAATCAGACTTTAACACTAAATATCGTGTTTTAGTGGGAAATGCAATACCATAATGGCAGACTTGGGCAAATTTCTGACCCAAACCATTTTGTTTCTCCCAGAGTATTTTCAGAATACTTTCAACACCAAAAGATTTCAGGACACCATTTGAAACCATTTTTGAGATTTTAGCCTTAGAAAATCAGACTTTAACACTAAATATCATGTTTTAGTGGGAAATGCAATACCATAATGGCAGACTTGGGCAAATTTCTGACCCAAACCATTTTGTTTCTCC
>NW_027103302.1:0-3861 GCF_902728285.1 Clytia hemisphaerica
TGCATCAGGTTTTGTAAGAAGAAATCAGAATTCAAATTAAATATATATACTTTTTCTCTTTTTTTTCAGCTGTCTTCCAAATCATTCAAAGTATCAGATACGGATTTTAAAGAAAAAACCATTCAAATTGAATTCTGGGTATTTTTTTCTGGTGTCGGAATATATTATATTATTGCGCAAGAGAATTTTAATAACAAATATATAAAATTGGCAATTGTAATTTATAAAGAAACTGTATATACAGAAAATTCTTCAATCTGGTTTCGTCGAAAGAGGCAATTTTGATACCTTGTTAAACCCGTTAAAATCGACTTGGTTTTTTTAAAGATTTTATTTTAAGATTTTTAACTTTGAGACTTTTTTGAAGTGAAAAAAATTTGTTCTCACATTACCTTACAACACACACCGTTTTCTTTATAAATAGTTATTTGATTAAACAATTAAATTGTATGATGGAATTTTGTTTTCTACTAAAAAATGATATTTTCAGTATTTCTTTTTCTTCTATTTCTTTCCTCGTTTTTTCGGTCTTCTACTAACTTTAGGGCCTAATTTTGTGTAGTAGAGATATCAAAGCAGAGGGGAAACCTTAAAAAGATTCCGTACTTTAGGTTCATCGGGAGCTGGAAGTGAAATTTGATGTAAATCCAGGTAGATGAACATGGTATCTTTCGTACAAGATTTCAGTATTAAAGGAAATCGACCGTTTTATACAGTTCTCGTGAAAAATCTAAATTTCCTGGTCTAGCCAACTAAATTAAATTCTTCGCGTACCTATTTCCAAAAGGTCTTGAAAAATCTTGAGATGACGGAAGGTCAAAAATCACTTTTTCCGAATGAGAAATTTGAGTTGGAAATTGGAAATTTGGTGAAACCATTCAATAACCTTAATAGGTCACGTTTTTGCTTACAATATGTGGCCCCCAAAACGGCGATCAAATTTGAAATTTCTCTCAAATCTAGAGGAAAAGAGATTTTACAAAAATTTTTGCTGCATGAAAACCTTTAACATCTCTACTTTATTTCCTGGAAGTTCTTTTTCAAAATTTTCAATTTCAACAATATTTTTTCAATCGCTTAAAGATGGTAGCTTTTTTCTAATGGCCCCCAAAACGGAGGTTTGAAATTTTAGCGATTTCTCGAGATATCTTTAAGATATGAATACAAAATTTTGACCATAGTTTTGAAATATGATTTAGAGGGTTTTGGGCATAAATTTATTTCATAAAATTTACAGTTACCCTGGTTGTCAAAAGCAGGTTTGGGGCCCCCAAAACGGAGGGTAGTTAAAATCAAATTATTAAGCCAGTGGTAAGGGGGAAAAACTATGAACATATTTGTGCTTTCCCTTAAATTTACGACCCGATGGATGTAAAATTTATGATTTTTATGAAATATTCAAACTGAAAATTTAGAAATTTTCAAAATGACAATTTTGATTTAACCAGTCTTAATTAATCAAGTTTTTGAAAACAAATCTCTTTTGAAAATAGTTCCATTCATGTATGGAATAAGCTGTGAATATTTCAGAAAAAAGCTTAACCGAAACTGAAAATATTAAGCTTTAAAGATATTTTTCTCCTATATTTTGCAAAAAAATGACAGAATTTGCCGTTTTTGCTGATTCAGCGAAAAATCTTATATGTAATGTTAATTTTTTGTTATAAACTATTAAGGTTGTCGAATTCTGGTTTTTGGGTGTTTTGAGATCCTTAGGTCTTTCTGAACATCTCCTGAAAAAAGTGAGCATTTTTATCCTGTTGGGTGCTTGAAAAATCGCCCTAGCAACAGAAAAAATCCCGTTGCTAAGGACTTATTTCTTCAATCTCGGCCGAAACATAGCAATGTGATACGCCAAAAGAAAGCTCTTTTTACGCCCTTTTCGGGCGTCAAAATATTATTTTCCGTAGCATTACGTAATCCTTGAAATTAAAGATGGTAGCTGCAGTAGTGTAACACATCAAAACTAGCTGAAAAGCAAGCTGTAAGCATGATTCTGCAGATTTCTTGGCAAGTTTTAGATCAAAACTTAATCTCTTTGATTGAAATGATTTATTTAAATGAAGAATGGACTCTACAGAATCTATAAAGTTGCTCTACATTGGTTGTGTTGCTAGATTTCTGCGAAAAACATTTAAGTTGTCGGTATTTTGTTTTGAGCATAGACAGTGTGCTTTTGGTGGCTCACATAATGTTTTGTAGTGGATTTAAATGTAACTGAGATATTTCCAAGCACAACATGATGTAACAGAGATAGAAATGTGCATTATAATGAACTGGACCTAACTTCTGGGGACACACATTTTCATCTGACACCAGCCATTCATAACTGCCCTAGGCGGTAACCGAAGCGAAGGCGCCGCCTTCGATCAAGCCAGCTCATTGTCAATTCAAGTCTATGTGAATAAAAATATGCACTAGAAAAGTTTCCATGTCTACAGAGAGTCATGCTGGAATTTATGAACATTTTGTCACACTTAGGTGGCTGTTTTCACCCAAATTTGATGTTATCGCAAGATTACCGCAAAGTTTGCTATATTTACGTAACTTTAGCGCAACATGTTTTTGTTGACTTTTGGATAATTTATCAATTTTTGTGAAATGTTTTACTTTAACTTATGAAACCTGACTGGTTTGATGAGTATTCAGTGAAGAAATTTTTTGAAAAGAGCTTTCCAGCTTAAAATGATACCCATTTTTGTCTTTTTCTTTGATTTTCTCAAAAACACATTTCCGGGGGTTCGCAAACACCTTGTCAGAATATCTTAGGATTGAGAGTAGCTACAGACTTGAAATTTTCAGGGAGTTTCCTTACATGATTGTGCATTGAATGAATGGATTAAAAAGTTTTAAAATGGTTCCTGATTTTTAATCTCAAAAAAGCGTTTTTTTCAGTTTCTTACTTACCCCCTGGAAAAAAATTTTAATATTTTTTTTCACTCATTCCAGACCTTTTCTAAATATTAGTCATTTAAAAAAAAAACTAACTTCATAGGTCAAGCCGATTATTCAGAAAACCTGACACAAGCAAAATAAAGTATTTTACCCCCTGGCTGATTTTACCCCCGTTTTTGGTTATTTTTAGAATTTTTTTTTATTTTTAGAAATGTTAATAGTTGATATACATTTCCTGAAAATTTCATTACGAAATGTAAAGAAGTTCTTGAGTTATTGCAAAAAATGTGATTTTTTGACTTTTGAAATCTGGCGGTAGACTACCACCTTAACTCAAGGTGATAGGAATAGAATTCCAAGATTTTTTGCTTTTTCTCATATTTAGAATTTTCGGTTTTGTCAATGCTGATTCTAGGGCTCCAAAATACTGGTTGACCTTCAAGATGCTATATCTTTTACCCAGCCTCTAAAGTCATAGATGTATTTGCATTTTCTGAAAGGCATTAGGTGTAGAAAGTTTCCTATACCCCGTTTTCATAGCTTATTTTCAATATCCAAGGAGCTAGAGTGAGTTGTATGCAATTTTTATCTAATTTTGGTGTTAAAATATTTCCTTTAGACGCAAATATGTTATTTTGAATCTGTCTCAAACCAGCAAAAACATGCTCATTTTTAAGTATAACCATCATTCTTTCAAAATAAACAAAAATCGTTTAATTCTGATAAATCTACAAGTCAGAATCTTCATTTTAATGAAAACCTCCGTTTTGGGGGCCGTCTCCGTTTTGGGGGCCATATACTGTAATCTAGATAATAAGTAAACTTTGACAGATACTTACTTAAGGGTTATAGTGAAAAATCAATTCAGAATTTGAAGATAAAACCTTATTATGTTTTCGCTTCTTTGACATGTTTAAGAACAAAATGCTTTTGAAAAAATGAATTCGAGTAATTAACATCATGAGT
>NW_027103302.1:4048-38721 GCF_902728285.1 Clytia hemisphaerica
GAAAGACCCATTTTTTGTTGAATAGTTAAGCTTAAAAAGGATGAAAAGGGGGGTTTTTAGGGGAAATAGAGACTACTTCAGGCTTTCAAACTTTCACGAGCAGAAACTTTCGCGAGGATGAAAAATCGCGAAATTCACGACATTTACTTTCGCGAATCTAACGGAAAAATATTTTTCGCTAGCATAAACTTTCGCGAATCAAGACGTAAAATTGAGAATTTTCGCATGAAAAAATGACTTAGAGAGACAAATACTTCTTGGATTAGCGTTGAAACATTTGTCCTTTGACTTATTAGTCTTTAAGCAGGTTAAAAAGTGCCATAAAAGCTACATTTCATTCAAAGCTCGAAGTTGTACAGATTCTCTATTTTGTCATTGTCAAGAATTTTTCGCGACCATAAACTTTCGCGAATGGCCCTTCCTAGGATTTTTAAAGACATTTACTTTCACGAAAAGGGCCAAAATTCGCGAAAATTTCTGCTCGCGAAAGTTTGTACGCCTAAAGTAGTGTGTAAGAAATTTAAATTTGGTGAGAATTAATTTTGGCGAATGGTCTATAAATCTAAATTTGGCGGGAAAAAATTTTGGCGAATTTTTTCACCGAAATTTCTTTCCGTCAAAATTTCCTCCTCTAAGGTGAAAGTTGCATGCTTCCAGATCTTTCAAGTAATCTAAAAACAGAACCATTAATTAGCCTCCGTCTCGGAAGAGGACTGGGCCCGAATTTGCGGATGTTTTCACAGTTTCACTTTCGTTTTCGGCTATACGGCAGCGTTTTCAAGCAGAAAGCAGAGGAAATCTGTGGAATTATGGCATAGAATGCTATCCTATTTTTCCAGTGTTTCTCAAGATTGGAGCAAGATTATTGTTCTAGAAAGTTCATAAAGGCCTAATAGTTCCAGATTAGTATGATTTCACCAGAAAAAACATTTACACCAAAGCTCCTTAAGCTCCTAATTGCTACCAAAAATGGCAATGTCCTCCATCAGAACGACTTGAACATGAGGGACAGTCAAGAAGTTTACTTTGTTGAAAATTTGCACAAAATACTTAGAGAAAATGGTACTATGGAAGCCCATTCTATACTCCTAAATGATAGTTGAAAATCAGCAGTTGAGAGGGTTGATTAAAATAGAAATCAAAGGCACACAATAAAGTATACATATTTGTCCAGAAAGAACTGGCATGCAGTGGCATGTTGTTTGCTTTGTTTTGGTGTTTAAAATATGTACCTATCAGTCCTAAAAAAAACAAATTAGAATATAATGAGGGCAATGAGTCTGGTTTAATGTTACTACATTTACAAGAAAGAATTACTGAAAAAATACTACTGTAGAAGAAATAAACTCAAAAACTAAAACTTTACAATAAATTTACATTACAACAATTTAAAAATCTATCTTTAATTGGTAGCAACAAAGAAAAAAAGCAACATGCTGAACGGACCTACCTGGTGATCAAAATCAGATAAAAATAGGACAAATAGCAAGAGAGTAAGAAAGTGTAATGAGCAGCTTGAATATAGGCACTTTTCTGCCCAAATTTGCTCAAAAAATTATTTTTTCGAAAATCAAGCTCCATCAGAAGTTAAATATTACCATTTTATAGCACTATGCAAAATATAAGAAAAAAACACAAAGCCAATCTCGAGAAATGCTCATTTTCCTTAAATATGACAAAAGGGAGTTTCCCCAAAGAAGAAAATCCGATTTTTACAGCCAAAAAATTATTTCCGGAAAAAAAAGTTACGTTTTTTTAAAGATACTTGCCTTTTATCTTTGTCCAAAAAAATTTGAAAAAACTAATGAAGCAATTTCACACAAAGTCCAGAAAACCCCATTTTTAGGCACATTTTGGCCCAAATTTGCCCCAAAAATTATTTTTTGAAAATCGGACTTCATCAGATTTTAAATATTACCATATTACATCAAAGTACAAAAAATCAGAAAAAAATGTCGATCCAATCGCCAGAAACGCTCTTTTTCCCTAAAAATGACATAAGGGAATTTCCCCAAATAAGAAAAACCGATTTTTACGGCCAAAAAAAATTTTCTGAAAAAAACTGCTTCAGTCACTTTTTAGAGAACCTTGCTCTCCATCTTTCTGCCAAAAATCAGGAAAAACTAATGAAGCAATTTTGCACAAAGTCCAAAAAACCTTATTTTTAGGTAGTTTTTGGCCCAAATTTGCCCCCCCCCAAAATTTTTTTTAAAAATCGGGCTCCGTCACTTTTCAGGCATTGCTATTTTGTATCATTGTGCAAAAAATTAAAAAAAACTAATGAGCCAATCCCGAGAAAATCTTGTAACAGACGAACGGACAACGGTCAAATTAAAGGACCTCCCAGTAGGTCCAAAAATATGGCTCACAACCATCCATGTTTTTTCGATTCTTACATGAAGAAAATAAAGTATTTATCAAAAAAAGGTTCTCTTTTTTTTGGTAATCAATTCAAACAAACAACAATCAATATAACAGTTTTTTGAAAACCATCCCACAGTGTAAACATTATCAACCAACAAGAAAACCCACACCGCCAAAATTGTAAAAATAAGTCAATATAATTTCTATCAACAATTTCTCGTAAAATGATTTTTTCCAACATTCTGATACGAATTCATAGCTGGAGGCATCATGTGTAGAGTGACTGTGTGGTATTCCATTGCTTTTAATGATCATGATACCAAACCAACCAAAAAAAACTGACGCCAAGTCAAATTTCAGTTAGGAACATTTGGCGAGTTCCTGTACGCAACCGCGATCTAAAAAATCATAACAACACTCATTAAAAATTGACGTTCGTGTCTTTTCGCACTTTTTTTAGCCTAGAGGATGTAGCAAACATAGTAAATATAAGCACACTGTGCTTTTAATTGGCTGAAATTTTTTTTTGCGTCGGAAAAACTTTTTCAAACTTTCAGCTATGATTGACCAAACTGTTACAATGAAAATTATCCAGCGCATTTTTTATCTTCTTATCTTCTTAATCTTCAATGAAGAACTCAAAGTTTACTGAATTTAAGCACATAAGATATTCTTATAACTATTGATATTCACTGAAACACCGTTCGTTGTGTGCTGCGGTGGAGTGTATGACGTAACTTGCGCGGTAAATAACTCGCCTTTTGTTGGAAGATCGTATTGGGCGTTTTGGCGTTACCACCCTCGAAGCTAGCGGGCGCCCCTGTCTTTCCGCAACTCTTTCCACCATTTTAGATGGCCATAACAATAGATCTAAAAGGGTGCCATAATCTTGGAAGATAATTTGTTTTGGTCTCCAGCTTTGGGAAGTAGCAATGTTTTTGGTTGTTTTTGATGGAAAATAGTAAGAAACTTAAGTTTACAAGTGTCATTTAGTTTTTTCTGGCTCATAGAATGGCAGGATCCTGGATGGTTTCCCTAACTGAATTTGTCGATTAAAAATTTCCATGAAAATTATAATCGAAACTTATCTCGTAAAATGCTTTGTTCAACATTCTGGAGGTGTTCAAAGTTAGAGGTATCATATGTAGAGCCAATCAATACATGAAAAGTCATTTGCTATCCCATTTGCCATGAGATATATGAGTCAACAAATCAAACAAAAACCAACAAATCATGTCTCTTCACTTTCATGTCACATCGTGCTTATATGGCAGTTACATCAATATGCCTTCTTACCTGTCTTTAAAAATATAGATAAAAGTAATCACGGAAAAGGACGCAAAAAAAAAAGACATAAGTGTGAGAACAGAGTAATCAAACTCGTTAGAAAAAGTACCATTAGATTAGAAGTCATAAAAAATCAACCTGAATAAATGCAATCGAAATTCCAGAGAACATCATAATTCCCCAAACAACATTACAACAACCATGGATTTATTGGCTGCGTTTAGACCAGCCTGGCATTTGTAATTGCTTGCAGTATTCTTTTGAATTCTATTGTTCCGCGCAATTGTTCGGTTTGTCAAATGCCTAATGATGCCAGCGTGTTGGCATTTCGTTGGCATTTGAAATGCCATTTTGAGCAAAAGAATCCCCTTTTCTGGCATTTCAAATCAAACAAAGGAACCAAAACAAAGAGAAAAAATTACATTTTTGATTTTTAAAAGTATTTGCACGTTTTTTATTCAGTTCTTTCTATAGATTGTAAAATTTGCAAGATTTGCCATAGCCTAGCCCTACGGCAAAAAGTTTCAGTCTTAATGACTGCAGTTTTTGAGAAATTCCATGCTTTTCATTGTTTGATCTGTCAAAGTTTAACTTGAGGGAATCACCTTTTCAGTAATGACTCTAAAAAGACGATTCCTTAAATGTCATGACAGAAAATACAATGGAAAAGCTATTAAAATCGAATCCCTCATGAGCAAATACCAAATTACAAATGCCAGTTGGTCTAAACGCAGCCATTATAGAGACTCTGGATAAACATCAAATGAAACGGTGGAGAGAGAAGTATTGTCTTTCTATTGTTTCAGAAAACAATTGATGTTCTAGCTTTGTCCGCAAAGGACAACTGTCATGGCGGCTCGAAGGACTCTGATTTTGAAAAATGATTAATACTCTAATTTCTAAAAAGTTTTCTAGCTTTTTCTATTCGTACTTTTGCTGGCCAAAAGTTTGAAAATAAATGCTAGAATACCAAACGGATACACTTATGAAATCTGGTGTGAGAAAAACATCATCAGCTGAGTAAAATCAAACAAAATGCTTATAATGACACGAAATTTTGAATTGGGAATATCTTTCCAATATTTCTCCGAGAAGAGCTGAGATTGACATATATTAGATGTGAGTCTCATAGCTATCCACTGTGGTATGAAAATCTTTTGGTGGCACGTGGTGGCACGGTGGATTTTTTGAGGTTGAAGTTGAAAAATTTCTGGTGTCAATATTCAATTTCTTACATAACATGTTTTTCCATCTTTCTCGAAATTTAAAACGTCAGAACGACGTATAATTAGTAATTAACTCGACAAGTTTGAATCTCGTAGGAGAACTTAAAGTCTCATTTGGGAATTGGATAAGTGTATTTTGATGAGAAATGCAATTAAAATAATACGGAAAATCATTTAATGGTGGAAGGAGGGTGAACAATAATGTCATTACTGCGGACAAGGCTTGTACAAGAGAAATTGGCAAAAATCAGCTCATTGTTTTTCCAGTGTCTATAATAATTCCATGCAACAACGAATGTAAATACTACAAGCATATGTCAAACTCCCATCACATTTTACAATTACGTCAGAGTAGACTACGCTCACCACCGAAGAGGTTTATTTGGAAAGGGTAATTATATTTTATTGTTCGCTTCTTTTTTAAAGATTCGCCGGGTTGGAAAAGTATGAATTTCTTTGTACATATTTTACCTACCCCAAATATTTAGGAGGCTGAGTTTTAAACGAATCGTCGAGTTGAAACGAACGATAAATGTATCAAGGTCTGTTTTATTTACCCCCTGATGACTTACCAAAAGAGACTTAACTCGATGTTCCAATCCAATTATTGAAAGTTTGTCTTGGCCTTTTTATAATGAGCGAGACCTGTGTTCTCTGATTACGCAATTTTCATAGTGACATTTTCGAGGCATTTTGATGTAACTGTATGGTGTAACCAGAAAGCCAATCCACAGAAGAGCTATCTTCCTTTATTATGGAGTGCTCCAAAATTATTGGTAGGTTGTTTGGAAGTAAAGAAACCCACACAGTTTGTTTTATTTTAAAGATTTAACTTGAAAACAAACTGCATCTTTCGAGCAGAAACTCATGTTTCAACCTGCTACATAACACTTGTCAGTCGGGTCTGCTACTAACATGTAATAGTTGGCCCAGCGCTAAGCGAGTGGGCCTTTCATTTGCAACGTTCTGTTCGTACGTGTGTCTGTCCGGGTCTGTTTTGGTAGAAACGGCGCTTAAAACCAGTACCACACTTCTTAATTGGGAGAGGATAATTACAAGGTCTCAAAAGAAGGTTGTCTATTGCTCATTCCGACATTTTAAATTTTCCGGGGGTTTTGTTGTTTGGAATTGATTAACTAACAGTTAGGTAGGGTCAGGGTTGCTAGTAACGGCTTGTCATTGTGCCGGGTGCATACTCGGCGCCTTGGGCCCCGCAGGGTTGCTAGTAACGGCTCGAATTTCAGTCAGGTTATAAGTCGATGTCGGAATGAGCAATAGACAACCTTCTTTTGAGACCTTGTAATTATCCTTTTCCTTCTTAATTGGCGTCTTAAGGCCGGTCTCCACTTTCTTTAAATATATTTGGTCAAGAGACTTTCAAATCGGGTTGGTGTAATTTAAGATGCACGATCTAACGATTTACGATGCACGATTCGCGATCCGTGCATAAAATATGTTAATTCATGCGTAATTATGCTAATCATGATAAAATATTTAGGCAATTTACAAACTTTCATTCGCTGAAACTCAATTATTTTTAAAAACATCATTTATGTAAGATTATGCAAATTATTCTCTTTTCAATTTAAATTCAGTTATAAATCGTAAGAAAGTGAAGGCCACGTGCATTCACCTTCTGTACTCTCTCTTTTTCATAACTTGAATCAATATAGGGGAATTGTTTACCGAAAGAAAATTCTTTCTCATAATAGAGCACCCGTTTTTTACTTCGTACATTACGGTGCACAAAACATATTGTTCGCCAATATATTTTTAATTTCGCTTAGCGAAAGTATTACGATAGCCTTCCGTGTATGTATGTATGTATGTATGTATGTGGCGAGACATTTTTTGGGGCGCAAATTATGGCGTGGGCGTTTGGCTGCGGGCGTACTACGGGCAATATTCTAAAGATGGACTCACTCACAAAGATAAAAAATGATAAAAACAGGGCTTTTCTTAATAAATAAAATACGCTAGGCTAGTGCAAGAAGTGTAACCAAGTTTTTGTAAACATTCATTTTGTAAACATTCATGAGAACTTTTTAAATGGCTGCTTGATTATATTGCACATGCTTTTGTGCTTTTGAAACTTGCTGCTGCTGTATAAATTTTAATCATGTTTTCTGGTCCTCTGTAGAGTGTTTAAAGAGGTTTTATATTTGTTTACTACTAAGTATTTTATGTTTGTGTAGTGTTAGTGAATGCACCAACAAATTGATCATGCTTAGTATATAGAGTTAATGGGCCATTCCAGAAAAAAAAAATTACCCCCTAATGGATGACATCAATTTTTGAAATAAATTTTGGCACGGAATTCCAGGCAAACTTTAAAGAGAAAGTATCGGAATTCCATGAATTTTACTTAATTTTGCATTAAAGTATTGGAATTCCATGATTTTTTTAGGTTACAGTAACGGAATTCCGCTGTTTTGATAGGTATTTTGTAAATTTGTTACGGAAATTCCGGACTTTCTTGAAAGCAATTTGCTACGGAAATTCCATGTCGTCCATTGGGGGGTAACAAATAAAAACTGGAATGGCCCAATTTTCCACAACAAACAACAACATTATTAACCCTCTCTTCTCTTCTTCTCCAAAACTACAAACAGCACAGGTATGATCTTTTTTTCTATTTTTCACCAGATAGTTATGTGTTAATAGTGAAACCAGTTGTGACAAATAGTCAGTTTTAGCAAGTACCGTGAAGTCGGGTAACTTGCATGGATGGAGCTAGGCTAACTTTTATTGCATACTCTCGGGTGCCTAATAAACGTACATGTACGTTTATTTTTTTCGTGTCAAAATTCCTGCCTGTACGCACCTTATTAGGAACTGTACGTTTATTTACTCTGAAGAATTTTCCCGCCTGTACGTTTATTCCCTCCAGTACGTTTATTTATTTTCACCCAATATCGCCCAATTCATACTGGAAAAATTTGTTATTTTTTGTTCAAGTAAGATATGTTGAAAGGCCGTTAATTACATTCGAACGTATTGTGGGAGATTTCAAGTGTTACACGAGTAAATTCGAACGTTTTGCTTATTTAGTACTTGTCATTGATATATAAGAGATATACCTGGTATACTTAAGTCACTCGTTTCGACCTGGATGTTCTACTTTTGAAAAATTGGTAGATTATTCCCTGTACGTTTATTTTAGCCTGTACGTTTATTTATTTTAGCTCTGATGTCTCGCCTGTACGTTTATTTCAGCCTGTACGTTTATTAATTCCAATTTTATTCTCTCCCCTGTACGTTTATTTTGGTCTGTACGTTTATTAGGCACCCGAGAGTAGGCATCAAATGACTGACCAATCAAAGCAACAAAATTTCAAAACAAATGAACTCCACTTGCAGCTCTAGCCTACCATTTTTGTTTTGATTCAACTTTGTATTTTAATGACCAAACGGGTCATTCATTTGGCAAGTTACTTACCTTCATTTGAAGGTAAGTTTCCCGGTGAAGATAATACTTTTTTTCAGCAAGACTGGTCT
The DNA here is from genome assembly GCF_902728285.1 of Clytia hemisphaerica. Taxonomy (NCBI): domain Eukaryota; kingdom Metazoa; phylum Cnidaria; class Hydrozoa; order Leptothecata; family Clytiidae; genus Clytia; species Clytia hemisphaerica. Next base: position 12,424 of record NW_027103302.1, read on the forward strand.
CGTTTCAACCGAGAAGAATTTATTCTGGATTTTCTTGAAGTTGATTGGGACACCCTTTTTTTGAGATTTGGTCAAAAGATTTGGTCCCAGGGTGGGAGGGGGTGGGTCGTGTAACAGGAAGAACTTTATAGATAAAACTACTCAAAGAAATTTTCATAAAATAAAAGTAAAAATATTTCTTATATTCATTATTTTGTGTCACTATTAATATTATGATAATCGTTTATTCATTTGTTCTTTAGTTCTGTAATAATTTTTCAGTTTCTTCTAGGTTCCCCATTGTATTAGAGAAATCTATTTTTTTTTTGTAAGGGGTTATCCTGCTGTGTTGCAGCGAAAATATATTCAATTCAATTCAATTCAATCTCACGGTATTTCTTAGAAATCGTGTCAATTGTGAATTGAAACTCAGCAATCATTTTTGTATAATCGAAACGACCCTGCCTAGACACTACCGTACAGTGTCATTGTACCATGATTTACGGTGGGTAAGATGGGGTGTACAGTACAGCAGATTTCAAATTAACCTATTTTCGCCGCCGTACAAAGGACATTTAGATCCAGCCCCACCGTACACCACCGCACAATGTACAGCGGTCCCTCGTTAATGATGACAGTTTTTTATCCGATGAAGTTTGATTGGTGTTCGATGAGTTTTGTTAGTAAAAGTTCCAGCTTTTCCTTCCCAATGGGATGATAGATATTGGCTCGCTTTTTAAGATTTAGTGTGGGCGTCTGCTAATAAGCTGTCAAAATGTAAAAAGAATGGGCAACAAGGTAATAAATCAAACTACAGTAATTGAGCTTCAATCAAACTTCACCGATCTTGATACACTTAGACACCTTTGCTAAATCAGGATTTTCATATTGAATCATGGTACCGTTGTTTGTATAAGATTCCCATTTCCGCAGTAATATTCTTGTTTGCTTGTTACTTTTCTGGAATCTTTCCCCTACAGTATATATTTTTCACGGGATAAACGGCAAGAGATTGGGGAGGGTTTGTTTAATGGGATGCAGTGTAAAGCAGTTATAAAGGAGTCAAAGTTTAATCTCAAGGAGTATTAATTCTTTAAAGCTTAAAGTTGGATAGTTTTTACCTGCAATTTTCTAGTCAAGAAGCTGGAGTTCAACTACTCAACTGCTTTTTGCCTTTAATGGGCTCTTCCAGAAAATGTCTGTACATGGGGGTGGAGGATATAGTGTCTGGAGGGGGGGGTAGTGAAAAATCTACAAAATTTGCCCTGTCCTGGGGGAGGGGTAAACTTGCTCTCAATGGGATCAACTGATGCTTGTCCGGGCGGGGGGGGGGGGTTAGACCTGCTGTCTGGGGGATCAAAAGTCACAATGTCCAGGGGGGGGGGGTGATTTCCAAAAATTGTTATATCCTTCACCCCCCCATATTCAATTTTTTTCTGGAAAAGTCCAATGATCTTGATGGTGGTGGGCCATCATTCATATCAGAAAGGAAAGATAGTATACAACAGATTTTTCTGACTAGCCATTTTTCTCAATTTTAGATAAATTCTACTGTTTATAGAGAGAAGTAGATATAAACTCTGCGCAAGTGAAAGAAGTCTTTATCACAAGTTTCTTCAAAGCACAAAATGAGGGTTCTGGCATCAAAGAGTGAAAAGTTCATTTTTTCTTCTTCATTTTTAAAAAAATTTAAAATTATTTTTTCTCAAAGTATAATGCAGTTCTCTGAATTATTCTGAATTGAAATTGTTTACGCTTTATAGGATGGAATTCTTTAGTCACATTTTTTAAGGAATCTTTTTTTTAATGGATTGAGATTTTTCATTAAAAAACATGGTATCTATGACCTGTGTGTACAATACATTGTGTATATTTTGTGTAACGCTTCATTCAAAATGCATAATGCTGCAGGAGTCACGTTTCACGCATCTTCGTCGTTGATGTTCAAGTATTATGCGAAATTTTCGACTTTAAGTCGTCTTGTTTTATTTGCTTTAAGAAAGAAATTCCTATATTCGAATATGATTGTTAAAACTGATGACTGAGGAGAGCAAAAATATTTCTTGTGCATTGTTTACTTTCACTCTCTGTCTATTGTAAGATGTTCACAAGATAGCTTCCATTATCAATATTATGCAAGTTAGTTTTTTTCATAATTTTACGGTCGTAATTATTCGTAGTTCCATTGCTTGCTTATTTTTTCTTTGTTGCATGAATTTACTGTGGTAAACAAAAGCGAGAAAAGATTATGCCATTGTTTTAGAATTATGTTATATAATTTAAGTTTTATGATAATTATTAGGAATAATCAGCATACTTTATGCATGGATCGCGCATCGTGAATCGTAAATCGTTAGATCGTGCATCTTAAATTACACCAACCCTTTCAAATCGAACAAAATTTGTAGTGAATTTGCTTTGTAAACCTTTTTTCAAACATTTTGCCAAATCTTCTTGTCTTTGCTCAAGTTTTCATGAAGTTTTATGAGTGATAATTTCATAAACATAAAATTCTACCTCAATAGTATTGCTGTCTTTTTTCTTTCTTGTTTTTTAAAAGACTTTATTTTTAGTAAATGGCTTTGATATCAAAAACAAATAAAGATGGAGTTACAGTAGATTGCAAATACAAATCATGAAATAGTTTATCAAATTTGGTTGTAAAGTATGTGGTGTGATTGGATAGAGTTAGAGATTGGTGATGGGTTTTTAGTGTTGCAGGACGCAGGATTTATTTAAAATTAACACATTTTGTTGTCGTTTCAATTTGAATGATGGAAGCCATTACTGGATTTTGACAATTTGACAACTTTGGACAACTGAACTGTGCTGGACAATTTTTTATGTTGGGGCGATTCCATTTTTCAAGATACCAACTATGGTTTTTATTGAGATAACTTTTTTTGGATGAATATTCAAATTGATTTATGGCAAACCCGTGGATTTCTACAAAACATTACTGAAAGATGATACAATTTCCAATAGTCGTTTTTAGGCAATCACAATGGTCTAGGCCGTTCGTAAAAAATAGCTTGGTTCCCATCACACCCGACCGACCCTATTTTTTTTTAAGTAAAATGAGTCGAAGGGACAGGAAGCGGTTTTGGCGCTGCTCGAATGTCATCATCAACCTCCGCCATTACAAACTCTGAGCGATGTAGCGAGCAGCGTTTGAGCGGATTTCCATCCAAATTTAATCCGAAATCCAGCTTTGTATGGATTTTTTCCCGATTTTCATTTTTTGGACCAAATGGAACCACTCTGGCTATAAGAACCTGGGGCTTAATTTTTAGAGAAGGGCTTTTAAAACAACCTGGCGGATGAAGATACTGAGTCGCATGATATTTTTGAGCATAAATTTTTTTAACCCCGACCGACCCACTTTTTCAAAGTTGGGGTGACGGGAACCAAACTATTTTTTACTAACGGCCCTATTGAATATAACCAATTACTACAGACTGTCACGTTCGCCTAAAGCTCCCCATAATTAGTGACAAAAATATTACAATAAATTAACGACATGATAACCTGGTGCCTTACAACAACAGAACTTTTCTGGCACTTATTCGGGATCCTTCCGCTGCTTTTATCTGATAAACTGGCAAAGATAGTTGTTCAGCTGTGTATTAATGCCTAGACTAGACAATGGTGTGTTGCCTTGGAAATGACCGCCTAACTAATTATTTTGATTGAGTACGTACTTCAACTTTTTACCAAAACTTGGAAAAAACTGTTTTCTGGTCTACTTTTCTTACCTCATCAAGTCGCACAAATCAAGTTGCATATAAATGAAAGGCTTTTATAATATGATAATCACAGTTAGGAGCTATCTTCCTAAGTTTGGGCAAATGAAATTTGGATTAAAACTGCAAGCCATCAGACAGAAGGAAAGTTTTGAAGAGGTTTATCTTTCGAATTAACTGACGTCAGCATTGTGCAGGGTGATTGTTTTTGCTGAATTGTGCTGACGTCAGCAAAGTTTGAAAAAATATTTTTGTCGAGTTTTTTTCTTTTGATATTTTGCAACTTTGCTTCAAAGCTATGGCTAGTGGTAATTAAGTAAAAGTAACAAAAGATTGGAACATGCTGTTTGACCGAATTTGCCTAAATTTCATAAAAATGACTTTCTTAAGTTATATTCTTTTCATTACGTTTTAATGGTCATTCTTCATAATATAAATTTAAGAAACAATATTTCGACCTCCTTCGTGGAGGTCTTCATCAGGTTTAACAAACGTTCGGTTGAGATCATTGAATTGACGTCAGATGACATCAATGCAATCATGCAATGAACTCAACCTGATGTTCGAAAGCATTGGTTTCCAGAACCTTGACGTCACATACTGACCATCGTCTAGATTTAGACCCTGTTCACTATGTGGCGCCGTCTTACGGAACTGGATCTCCAATATATTATAATAGGTTATATTGTGCTCTAGAATTTATTTGAAGTTTTACCACTGGCACCCTTGTTAATCAAGTGAGGGTCTCACTCCAACCTATCTTTATCTTTCGACCTCTCATCTCTCTCTACTTTTGATACCTTTAATCAGTTTCAAGTTTTTATTTTTTTTCATCGGGCTGGGCCTTAACGCCGCTAGGCTTCTTGTTTTATTATAACCGAGCTTGAAAATCCGTACGCGGAACTTGTAACATATATTATGTGTATAATTATATCAGTTGACTTGAATCATGAAACATTACTCACATTTCACTGGATGCATTTTCACTGTGAAATTATCCGCAAAATTCGCTGACCGCGTTTCGAGACGGAGGCTATTTACATTTCCTTCTTTCTTGGCGACAGAGGTGAACGTTTGAACTTGAAAATATGGTGCACTTGAGAAATATTATATTTGTAATTATCAATTGTGCAATTGCAGCACTTTTTGCTGTCTCTTGTGGAGAGGTTGGGTGGTATGTTATGAAAGTTAAAAAAAATGGCCAGACAGGAGAGGGTGAGTTGAATACCACGATTTCAATTTAATTCAAAATATATTGCAGGAAGTTCTACAAGTTTAAAATTCAGATTTCTACATTGACTACAGCATTTTATTATAGTTTCGAGGGACCCCTTTCGAACCATTGAATAAAGATAGTATTTAGGAACAAAACGAAAATTCTAGACACTTAAAAAATCTATTAAATTAGATAATAAGGAATCCCTAACCTCCCCCAGAAGTTTGCCAACGGAAGTTTTCCCCAGAAATTTGCCACCTGGAAATTTGACACCGGAACTTTTCCCCAAGGAATGCAGGTATATGTTGGATCTCAATGCTGGTCAAAATTAGTGGCAGGCAATTTTCCTGTCACTATCAAAATATATCAGAAGAAACTTTTTGTCCAATAAAATTTTTCTTTTCCTTTCACAATCTTACAGCTTCGATCGGTTTGTGGAAAAGTTGTGTGTCAGTTGCATCAGTCAAAGTATGTTTTGACTTGCCTGAAGAAGCTTTAAGTGACAGCATGGAGGCGATCCGTGGATGTAGCGTAATTGCTACAGGAATCAGTATTGTTGTTCTTTTGTTTGCATGTACTGCCACCGCCGTGAGTGAAAGAAAGGTCAAATATGCTGGCTATGGAATGCTACTAGCTTGTACTTTAAGTGTTGCTGCTGGTGTCCTCTTCTTTGAAGAAATGAGCGATTACGATCTTGATTTTGATGATCACCACTATGGCTGGGCGTATATTTTGAATTGGATCGGAGCTGGTAGTGCACTTGTATCAGTTTTCTTTGCGTGTTATCTTTCAGCTGCTGATGAAGATTACGATTTAGAACGTACAATTTCGAATACCATTACAAATTATGACAGATTAAACACTGCATAGTGTGTCCGGTAAAAAGGAACGTGTCAGACCCATTGATTTCAAAAGCCTCGAAAGGGCTAGATCCAAAACCCCAGGATAGGAAATTCAGCCAATTGTTTCTCATCCAGAACCCGTTGACTCAAGTGTTTTTCAAACAAAATTTCTAAATTTGGGACAAACTTACAAGACAAGGCTTTACTTTTTCTTGCTAGATAAAGGTTGAAGATTCTTGTCTAGTCCATTTGGACGCCTCTACATCATAAAAAAGTTTTATTGATGAAAGTCTAGAGAAGAAAAGTCTGGTTTCAAGTCCAAGTGAGGGGCAGTGGTTTTACAAACTGACGGTACGCGCGGAGAAAGAATTGACTTTCAGAATCGCACCCTTAACAGTACAGCTAAAAATTCATTACACTTGCAATGTATTTTTTCAAATTTTAGAGATCTTTTAAAGAGCAAAAAAGTCAGATTTTCGGGTAAAGTGCATTTTTGCTACACACTTTTTTTTGTAAAAGAACACTATTCTTATAAAAAAGCGTGTATTTTGGAAAACCCCCTCCCCGGGTTCGAATGTGTGATATAAAGATTATTCAAATATTACTTATAAAATGATTATGTACTTTTGATTATGATTCACTTGTTCTTGACTTGTAACAGTGAATATTAAAATGCACACCCTTATCTTGAGTTTTACTGTATTTTAGTCATGTTAATGTTTCTAGATTTTGAAACCATTTTTAAGGTCATATTTGGCACTGTATACGGACGGAAATCATTTGCCTGAATGATGTATATAATGATATGATACCAAACGAAATATAACTTTTTTTTTTTGATTAAACATTTTTCATCTTTTGTTTCGAATATGTTGGCTTGATGAATTTTCTTGGAGTTGCTTTTAATATTTAGGGGTTTCACATTGATGGAAAATTAGAATTGAATCGAGTAATACACCCCCGTCTCTGTGACCCAGTGGGATCCACCCCACTGGCCACCCCAGTGAAAAATATTTCCGAAAATGGCCCATTTTTTCACCCCACTAGATAAATCACTCACCCCACTGGAATCTTCCTGAAAATGACCCCCTTGAAAATAACGAAGAAACCACACATACCCCACTCAAAATGTTCTGATTTTGATGTATCCCAGTAGAATTTTCCCATAAAAAAGTCACTCCACTAGAATCTCCTCTTCTCTTATGGAATCCATATTGTGAAAATGAAATACACAAAAAAGGCTCAATTTTTTTTTCAATCTTCTAAAAATGGGTCGGTTGCTGTCAATCGGTAAAAATCTAATTAAAGTATTAATATCTATCAGATCATGAAAGTTCGTAAATTAGTGTATGTACAGCGGTGCGACAAAGGGCAAGCAGGGGGGGGGGCACATTCCCAAGGCGGATCATCTCTAACGCGAGCGAAGCAAGGGCGCAAATTTTTCAACAATCTTAGCGCTTTTACTACTAAAAACCATCAGTCTTATACTGCACTGCTAATAGGTAACTATGTGTTGCACAAAATCGGACACAAAATCAAACATTGACAATTTGCTGGCGAGTAAATCTTAAATAAAATACTACCAACCATAACTCAGAACTACTACGTTTTCAGATAAAATACCCTAGTTGTTTTAGAAAGCTGAGGCCGAGAGCTTTCCAACTGTACCAAAGTTTTTGCTTAAAAGCCATTGTTAGAGCCAAAATATCGTTATTTGAAAATTGATTTTTATTAAAAAAAAATTTGGAAAAAAACGCTACTTTCAAAAAGCAGTGCACTGTCGAAGGGTTAATAGAAAATGGAACATATGACATGAACATATTTGCCTGAATTCATTTATACTTTTATTTTGAATATTTTAAAGTTGAAAAAGTTGAGAAAAAAGGGAATGGTTTTAGCCAAACAAGACAGTTGAAAATCAAAAATTTTCCTATATCTTTTTGGAAATTAGGTTCATTGTGTCTACTTTACTATCAGAGGAACGTCCTATTAGATACTTCACGTTTATTTTATGACTCAACTTTGAATCATTCTATTCTTTAGTTTCGAGAGAGATTTTAAATTCAATTTTAAATTAATCAAAGTCAATAGACGTGAAACCCTGGTCGGGAAAGGCGGCGACTTCTAAGGGTTTCATTGACTTTGAATTAATTAAACTTTTTAATTTTTCTTGCTATTTGGTAGCGAGATAAAAATCTCTCGTCTTTTCAACTTTAAGAAAAGGGTATGCACTAAGATTAAGGTCAGATTAAGGTTTTTGTATAAAAAACATTAAGAAATGAGGTATTTTTTGTATTTCTGAAAAAAATCTTGAAAACTTTTACTTGGATAACGTGACTCGAAATTCCAGTCAATCAATATTCCAAAAGGTTATGTTATTGGGATTTGTCTCTGAACCAAGAATCTTGGTGAACTCATTAGAAGACAAACTAGTGTTTTAAATAGGTAATTCGCCAAGAAAGATGGATCTGCAAAATGCCTGTCTGGGACTATTTTAATTCTTTGAGTCTTTGTGACATCGCCAGAGGAACCCAGTAGTGAGTCTGAGTGGTTTCCAAATTCTTTATTAGAAAATCATCACTCTTCGTCAAAAAATTTGAACCCTTTGTTTTTTTCCCGGGGGGGGGGGGTTACTTAGGCAAAAATAGGTGCTGGGTATGTGCGGACGGTAAGGGTCGGGTTTTTTACCTTTCAAAGTCTCTCTAAGGGTTACAAAAATCAGGAAATTTCTCGGGTAAGTTATGGCATGTCTCAAAAACTGAAAATTACCATAATTTTTAGATCGCATTAGTCGACAGAAAATGACCAAACAATTGACTGAACATGAAGGGTATTATGATGTAGTTTCTAACCTGATGTGTAACCTAATTGTTTTTTCGCTGATTTTCGCGAAAAACCGCAAAAACTGATTATTACGTAATAATCGATGACGTCATCAAAACTAAAAATTGAATTACTCAAGAATGGTTAATCCAATTGTCTTCAAACTTTCACCAAAGATGTATCTTACTAAAGTCAATCACTTGAAAAAAAAATTATTTCGAAATTTTGATGACGTCAGCAGAAATTTGTGAAAAACGAAAAATCCTATTTTCTGCTTACGTCATCAAAATTTCGAAAAAATCTTTTTATTTAGTGCTGGGTATGTGCGGACGGTAAGGGTCGGGTTTTTTACCTTTCAAAGTCTCTCTAAGGGTTACAAAAATCAGGAAATTTATTCAAAGTAGTCTCTCTAAGGGTGAGAAAAATCACGATTTTTAGAAAAAAATTTTGATTTTGAGAGAAAAAATTACAAAAAAGTCTCACTAAGGGTAGGAAATTTTTGAAAATCAGATAAAATTTTTCGAAAAAGTCTCTCTAAGGGTCACTTTTTCACTAAAATTTGGTCTCTCTAAGGGTCGGTTTTCGGAGGTCCCGTCCGCACATACCCCTCATTCACCAACCCTAGTACCCCCCCCCGGGGTCTTTTTAAGTAACGCACTTGATTTTGACTATGATCACTCCTCGATAATACCGTGCTTATGCAAACCTCACCTTACCGCTCCATCCATCAATGAAAGTAACGAAATTTGTGGCCACTGAAAATAAAGTTTTCTATTAATAAGATCCTGATGATAAAACTTTCTTATATACCCAAAATTTTTGATTTTTATTTCTGATAACGGACAAAGGGTGTTGAGTCAGAGGTATTTTTATTTTAGCGAACGGTTCTAAAGAAATCAAATTGTATAAGAAGACATTTTAATCTTACAGTACCAAGGTATTTTCAATTTAATTTAAACTACAGTAACAGTACCCTGCTTCATTGACTAAATTGTCACACATTGGAGCTTTTTACCAGTACTAAATATATTCTTAGCAAACTAGACATGACGACCTTTAAATTTGTTTCAATAGTTCTCAAGCTAAGCTTTGGAAGTCAAAATTCACTTTTTAAAAAGTCCAAAAACAAGTCAAATAATAAATCTAAAGTTTACCTTTCTTTACGATGAAAAAAGAATTCATTAAAATTTCACCTTATTTCGGACACAGTTAGCCTTCAAACACTTATACTTTTTTTGGATCACCCGGTGAGATCATGGTGAGATTTAGATTCTAGAATTATTCAACTTCCAAAAATTTCAAAGATTTCATAAAAGGAGTTGAAGAATATATTCTCTTTTAGTAGCCTCGGCACATCTCTGTGATTGTATTAGAAGGGTTTCAGACTACATTTTGTAATTTAGGACCTTTTTTTTCATTAAGACATTACACAATGAATAGCACAAAGGACAATACCTACTAACTACTCCTTCAGGTGACCGACCTCAAAACCTTCTAAACCCAACCCATTAAAGCAGATAGATTTGAAAAGCGTGTCTGGTGACTTGAATTTGCGTGATCAATATGCAGTTGAGGTCTATAACAGATTCTCTGCACTTTCCACTTCTCAAATCACCTCCAGTAATGTTGATGACGTTTACGACCAATTGATAAAAGTTAACAAGGAAGTCGCACTTTCAGTTTTGCTAAAATGCCTAAACGGTCGAAATATACCCCTGTTGATATCTCTGAAGCCAGAAGTAATCTCAATGTAACAACGTCAGTATAACCAAATCAGTGACTTTGAAAAAATAACAGTCGATGAAATATTTCGTACCCAACAAATTCTTATTCGTTTCTTTCCTATCATAATGCTTAACGTATGATACAGATGCAGTGCAGGGATTGATTAAAGCTCAGAAATTGCCTACCCTAAGTATCAGACTTAAAGTTTTCGAAGATAAATTATTATGTAATTGTCTTAAGTAAAGATCTTCTAAATTGAAAAAGCTATCCAATATTGACAAATCAACCTATCCCTTCGATTTCCAGACGGTTCCCCTCGTTTCCCTGCCGTTTCCCCTCGTTTCACGTTTTAGTAAGTACGCAACTAGGAGGAGAAAAGCTCAATTAGAAAACAAACAAGAAGCCGGAGCGGCGTGAAGGTCCAGCTGACGTGGCAATAACCGAATGTCGTTCGTACCGGGTTCCTCAAGTGACGCAAAAAAAATTCCTTCCCATCCTCCACTCTGAGCTTCTATTCTTTGATACTTTCTTGGTTTTGCTAAGTTTTGAATGTTTTTGATGCATTTCCCGAAATTTCCAAACTTTTGACGCTTAGGGGATTCGAACCATTATGAGTTTCAAGCCCGAAGGGCTAGAGGTCAATCTCTAACCTTTCTCAGGCAAGAAAAATTGAAGCCTTAAAATATACGCCGTATTTTTGATGACGGATTGAATCTAGCAATTGTTTTCGAGTGATATATTTTTCGAAATTAAGCGGTAAATTTTAGTTTCAATCTGTCATTTGTGTAAAAACCAGGCGGGTCGCTCAAGGCCGCGCAACTTTGGTAGGATTTGTTGGCTTCAAATCCTACCAAAGAGATTGACCTCTAGCCCTTCGGGCTTGAAACTCAATTATTCGAACCCACTATATACAAAGCACCTATGCTTAGAAATTCAGCGCCTTAACCACTCGGCCATCGAGTCACAACTTCAATAACAGAGTTCAAAGTTCCTTATAAACATGGTATTTACTCCAAACTCTACCCGGGGGCTAAAACCCTAACCAGGGGTTAACTCCCATCCCCAATCCTAGCCCTAACCCTACCTGACCCTACCTGAAACAACCCTTTAATCTAACCGGGAAATTTGACTCTACTACCAATTCAATCCAAAACATAGGTCAAACATCGCGCGGGTAGGCGGGGCAAAAATTCTAGATCGGCGGTTGGTTTAGCCTGGACTTGTTAATTTATTGCGCACAGGCCCCGACAAAGACAAAATGTTATCGATCAGTTGCTTTTTAAAGGTCCATTCTGCTGCGCGCTGGACCAAAAAGACTCTGGATGATGCTCATCTGAGCACCGAGGTAGCTTTCATCTCTGGTAAAATCGATGATCTTTCCAATCAGCATGCAAACAAGCGACACCATCTTGCATGGAAAACTGTCAAGGACTTATCCGGTAATAATTCAATCTCCTCTGTACAAATTAAAGGTGGCTTTTCTCAAAAAATACGCTTAGAAAACTGGAAAACCCATTCCCAAAATTTCCTTGGTAAGAAACAAAAACTTCCTGATAATTTCACTCTCCCATGTGTTCAAATTTCTGACCCGTTTACTTCTGAGAAATAACCAAAATGGCTTCAGAAAAGGTCGTTCTAGGTCGTTCCATAGGCCGTGAAAAAGCACAGGCCAAAATCATATTGACTTGTGCCGACCAATCAAGATTCTATTCAGCGCGAAATCAACACAGAGAAAAGTAACCATGACGACCATCCAAGATCTTGGATTAAGTTCAAAGTTGATATTTTTATTCCCGTTGTTGAAAACACAACTAAAAAATGTCATCAATGCTTTTCAAAAAGAGTCAGTGCTAGAGAATCATAACATAAAGTCTGTCTATTATTTCGGTTCAATTAAATTAACATTTCCATAATTAATAGTTTAGTAATTACTGTTATACATTTGGGAATCATGTAGAAGATTTCTTTTGAAAGAAACTCATTTCAATTACACTTGGAGGTTTCTGGGGAATTTGCAGCGTGCGACGCTGCGCATACGTTTTGTACAATTTACAACGTTTTATAAAAAGTTTTCGAAAATCTAACAAAGCTCTACAAAACCTTCTCTTCATGGCGTTGAACCATCATCCTTTTGCACCTTATGCAGATTTCCTACCACTGGACTAACTTTGAGACGCCAAAATGCTATTTTCTATACAGGTGCTTGGGAGCTGGATGGGTTAAAATCAACCTTCTTCCCAAATATAAATTTTCATTCTGCAGATGCTTTTTAAAACTTTCTGTTTACAATTTTGAGAGGGTGACAAAATTTTTCCCCGACGAAATTTATCTCCGACATTTTATCACCCGACCAAAACTTTTACCCGATTTTTTTATCCCCGACCAAATCTTTACTCGATTTTTTTCCATTAACCAAAATTCAAATCCAAATATTTTACGCCTTTATAAACCGAAATTAGTGCTTTAAACGTCGAATTACAAGACCTATTTTCGAGGTAGTGAAGGAAACCATTTCATTTGGACAATTTAGTCTGGTGGAGGTAACTAAATTGTAAATTTGGTCGGAGAAAAGTGACGAATTTGAAATTTTGGTCGGGGGAAAGTGACGAAAATGCCTCTAGGTGACGAAATTTTTCCCTGACGAAAAAAAAACCTCGACTAAATAAAACTCTTTCATTTTTTTCCCCGATAAGGTTGCGACGCTGCGCATACGGCTAGTATTCTTTGAAAACTCAACCTCTGGTACTCAGGGTACGTTCTACCATAAGTCGAATCTTCTGCCTTCGTCTCCTTATCGAAGAATCAGAGCTCTGTAACTTAGGCATTTCCTTGTTTTTGTAGATATTTCTCAAAGGCATTTGACTCTGTCGACAGAAAATAAATCTTTGAAATTCTGGAACTCTATGTTATTCCCCCAAATACTATCCGGCATCAAAGTTCTTTACACCAACTCATATTCGAAAATACTTGCTACCGAAGACGAGACCTCCCCTTTCGAAATTCTGGCAGGAATACTTCAGGGTGCTACTCTTGCCCCATTTTTGTTTATCTTTGTTGTCGATTATTTTTTACGTGTTTCAGTTGATCCTTTAACAGATAAGAGTATTCAAATAACAAGAAAGTGCGACGCGCACCATCCTGCTACATTTCTCACAGATATCTATGGAAGCCCCCAACAACCATCCGTATAGGTAGAAAACTATCCTTTCCAGACGTTACCTCGAGATACTGGATTGTGTAAGAAAGACCTGAATACAGCAAATGCGGGACAAGGATGTCTGGAGGGAAATAGTGAATGCCGTGGTCTCGACTGCGGTGGAACCATGACGATGATGATGAATAACTACTCTTACTTCACTCACAAAATTGACTAAAACTTCCCTTCACCCCAGTGAAAATCAAGGAGAGAATAGTTCAAATTGATAGTGAGTCCCATGGTCTTAACCTTATATGTAATCTGAGGGATTTAGAAGCCGTTCTTTGAATACACCTTTTCGACCGTAGTCGCACAGTCAGGCGCATGTCACTTTATTATTTAATTCGCAGCCCTAAACTTGGTCCAATATTTTTTTCACAATCTTTTCCATTGTCTTTAGGTGCGAAAAAAAGACTGTGACGGTTTTAGTGTGATAAAATGGACAAAATTATGTCCGCGCGGTAATTGGCGGCGAGAGTCGAAAAGGTGTATATACCATAATTTCCCTCAGACCTTATCAAAATTAAGTTTTTATCCTAACAATGTTTTTGGCATGTTCTTTTTTCGCCATTCTTTGCGTATTTTTCTCCATTTTCCTAAGAAATTGGGTATTTTAGAGTCCACGAAGCCTTAAAGTCTTAAAATGTTCTTAATCTGTTCTAAGCATTTTGCCCATCGAAGCTCAAGCTCTTATATAAAAATGTGTATCAGTAAACTAACTTGAAACACGATCAACATAGATATAAGGATAATTAGAAAATATTGTTTCACGGTGTACTTTGGAAAATCGATTAAACTTTCTGGTCAAATAATGTTTTAAACAAGCGAGGGGTCCCTTTAATCATGCCCCTTTGACCTCAATGCAGCTGATTTTTATACTGTAAACACTAATTTTTCCTATTATGGCCCTTCGTAGTAATTTAGCCTACTAGCCAAACGCAGGCAGTCATTTCCACTGGTTAGGTATTCTAACTAGTGAGGTCTGTTAGCACAAAAATACTTCAGATGGTGATTAAAGCATGAAATTTGGCACATATGATCCTTAGAGGGTCTAAAACTTAATTTTAAACAGTAACACCAAATTTTGCCACCTGGCCACCTGCCAGATGACGTCATAAGGTGGCTTAGCAAAAATTTATTTTTTTGAAAATATTTAAAATCTGATGGTATCAGTGGAAAGAGCATGAAATGCGGATGAAAATCAAGGTATAAAACATGCCTTCAAAATCTTCCTATCAAAAGTTATGAAGGTTTAAAGTTTTGTGATGACGTCATCATAAGCCTTTCCAGGCAAAACCTAAAATCCCGTAATAACGGAACTAGTTGACCAGATTTAGTGTTTTATACATGAATCCATGTCAAAATTTGAAGTTCCATCTGATGCTTGGGTCCTAAACACATAGGAAGGCTTAAAACATCCAAAAAATTAGTTGGTTGTACACTGTGTTCCTGAAGGGAAAACGCTGCATTGATTTGCCTTGTCAACCTCAAAATCTAAGTTTTAGTATTCTGTAGGATTTAAAGCTTTTAATTCAATTTGAACATCGGAATCGGAAAAAAAAAGCAACGAATTTTGATATGAATTCATGTATAAGACATGAAATTTGGTCAATTTGTACCAAAATTACGAGGTTTTTAAGTTTTGCCTGGAAAGGCTTATGATGACGTCATCAAAAAACTTTCAACCTCCATAACTTTTGATAGGAAGATTTTCAAGGCATGTTTCATACCTCAATTTTTATCAGCCTTTCATGCTCTTTCCGCTGGAACCATCAGGTTTTGAATATTTTCAAAAAAATAATTTTTTGCCCAGCCACCTGATGACGTCATCTGGCAGGTGGCCAGGGGGCAAAATTTGGTGTTACTGTTTAAAATTAAGTTTTAGACCCTCTAAGGATCATCTGTGCCAAATTTCATGCTTTAATCACCATCTGAAGTATTCTTACGTTTTTATGTGCTACCCGACCTCACTAAACCCACTTCTGACCACAAACACAAGGCTAAGAAAACCTTTCAATGCCTTATTTCTGGAATGGCGATTAGCCTACCATCCAAAGATGGCCAATCACTTTATTAGGCTTTATAACACTTTTTGATAAACAACAAGATTGCTCACGGGAATTTTTTGACCCGCATTCCGCGCGATCGTGTTTAATCACCCGCGCGCGCTTTGTGAATTCTGTCTGCTGTACTGTATGCAAGAAAAAGCTTCTCTTCTTAGTCTTTTGAGACTTTAAAGAGATTGGAAAGTGTCCTTATCACCCAGATGGAAATTCTAATTTTACAGGCACTAGCAGGGTTTACAGCCCGTTTGCTGTAGTCCCACTAAAGAGTCCTGAAAGTCCCCTGAAAATCTCGATGAGTGATCGGCTCCCGCATGTTGGAAATGATCTAAAATCATTTGTTTAAGAAGTTAATACCTTGACAGGGTAAATAAAATTATACAGATCATGGCAAATAGAAATATTTTTGTGTATTAATCATTGTTAACTAATATTTGTATCTTGAGTGGCCGAGTGGATAAGGCGATGAGCTGGATAGAGAGTGAAAATCGCTTTTGAGAGTTCGAATCCTAAACGGTGCGTTGAAGTTTGTGTTATTTTGTCAGCAATGGCCAAACTTTTAGCCAAACCAAGGTTTTATGAACTCTTATTGATATCTTTGAAAATCCCCGTTATGATTTTAAGAAACAAAACTTTTTTTAAGTAGTGTCACCTCAATGCAGTTTGACTCAAGTGCAGTATTACTGTCCCTTCTCTTGAAAATCCAGTATTCCAAAACTTTCAACTAAAGAAATTGCATAAAAATCGACTGTCGTCTTTTTCTATTTACTTACAAACACTTTTTTCAGAACCACAAGTGAAAAAAAGGAAAACTAAATGCTAAAAAATGATTGACAGGTATAAAAAATGATTGACAGGTGCGGGTTTGCTCGCGTGGGTTAGAAATTCCCGTGAGCAATCTCGTTATTTATCAGAATGTCTTTTTAACCCCAACAGCGTAAATTGAAAAGATTTGAGTGGACGACGAAAATTCACTTTGGATTGCTTGAGTTTTGAGTATGTGAATTTATCCTTTAATTTTGATTGTGTTGACTTGAAATCAAATAAATAAGATTTTCCCAAAAGACGTATCCAGTCCCTTAGCTCACTTTTTGATCATTCTGATGACACTGCTCAAGAAAACACCCCCTTCTCACAGACCCACTGGGACCCATTCCCACTGGAAAAATTGGCCAAAATATCGTCCCCAGTGGAAAATTATCCTCCAAGTTTTGTCCCCACTAAAGATAATCAAATAATCAAATCGCTGCAAAATATTTACTATTTTTCCCATCCCCACTGAGTTTTCTGACTTAGAAACAAAAATCTCGAGCCATAAAAATATGGGAATATGAATCCCAATCGAGTTTCAGTGCGTTATTTTTATCCCCACTGGCTGAAGAAATCCTACCAGCGCTGTGAGAAGGGGGCTATGCGAGAGGTTTTACAACGTCCATCTGTAAAATCAAAAATTGGTATAAGTGGCTCTGGGTACGAGATTGGATTCTCCTTATTTTGCGAAAAATATATATCCAGTAAATGTAAGAATAATTGGGTATATCTATATGTGAATTTCAAAAAAACATTGCATGAATGCGAGAACTTTGAAATAATGCATGAATATGTAATTTTCGAAAAATGTTGCGTGAGTTCAGAATTTTTGTTTTTCTAGAAGGATCTCGTTTCCAAGCTTAGAATCAAAGTTTTACGTAATAGTGTCAGGTGAGAGAGGGATGTTTCTGAAATGACAATGACCTAGCAAAATAGCGTTCAAAGTTACGAAGCTGTTTGTATTCTAAAGCGTGATAAGCTACGTGGTGTCACGAGCCTCAAATCAAGAAGTAACAATAAGTCAAGTGTTTATTTACAAAACTGCAAGTTATTTAACAAAACACTCTGACACAGGTTCGATTTTAAGATTTTACTTGTTAAATGACACATGCTGAATTTTCAAAGGGAGGAGAGAGCATAGAATATTATTCTTGAAAATATTATTTTTCAACACAATTTAAATTCACGTCATAACCTTTGTAAGGAATAACTATAAAATCTGCAAAATAGCAGCTTACTCTAAATATTTCTGACGGGTAAAGATAAGATATGACAAATCTTTGCATTACAACTGCAAGTTTTTTGCTTTCGAGCTTATTTGTTGTTCAGTCATCACCAGTCCAATTAAATGCTGATCCATGTCAACGTGATGGACCAGAATATTGGTGCAGAAATCAACAAACAGCTACTGAATGCGGCGTTCTGAATTTCTGCAAGAAAAGGGGATTCAACTTGGCTGCTATCCCAAACAATGTTGTAAAACCACTACAATTTGAACTATATTTCGAATCATTATGTCCAGATTGTCGCAACTTTTTCAAGGAGCAATTATGGCCAGCTTACCAGCAACTTTATGATACAGGAATCTTTGACATCACCCTCTACAGTTATGGTAATGCCAACGAGAAAAAGGAAGGTGGCAATTGGGTCTTCACTTGCCAGCATGGTGCTAAAGAATGCCAGTTGAATCTTTTGGAAACTTGTGCTTTGCATATGTTAACTCATCCAAACCAATTCATGCCTTATATTCATTGCATTGAGCTGGATCCATCATTGGCAAGAGCCAAACAATGTGCAGACGAGATGCGAATTGAACGGCAACCTATCTTTAAATGCTATAATGGAAGTGAAGGTAATTTCTTGGAACACCAAGTTGCAGTGAAAACCGATTCCTTGGAACCTAAACATACCTGGGTTCCGTGGATTGTTCTTGATGGCGCTCACACGAAAGAGATTCAAGACGCAGCTACAACAAATTTATCGAAACTTCTATGTGAACAGTATAAAGGCACAACACCAGACGCCTGTAATAATATTATGAGATAAAGAAGTTTTAAATGCAAAGAGCTTTTTATTCTCAATCAATTTAGTTGTAAAACTTTTAATTAGCTCGCTAACACCTCCGTCTCACTCCGGTGGAGCTATTTCTAAAATATTCCCAATGGCGATATAAGTTTTAGTGTTACAAGCTAAACAAATCCAATGTGATGGTTTCGGAGCGCATTCTTTTATATTAGATTTTAAATTTTAATAATCTAAGGAGGCAAATTCAAAGGGTAATTTTCTCACCAGGGACGAAATTTGGGCCAAATTCTACGGTAGGCTGGGTCGCACCGGGCGTGGGACGTTGAGGTGTCTACATCTTACATGGAATATAAAGAACAATGTAATGATCATGGTATGATGGTCACGTAGTACCCTTTATGAAATTACTGAAAAAGAAAAACATGAACATGTATCTTGCCTTTTGTATTTTTAAGATGTTTCTTTTATCCAGTTTTTACTACATTTAATTGCTTTTAAACACATAATTTTTTTTATTTCCAATTTTTAACATCGCTTGTATAGAACTATAGAGCACAGAAGATGATTTTTAATCGAAAAGCTTTTGCTCTATTTTGAAATAAAACTTTGTTGTTTTTTTTCTTTAATTAATTTTTGGAATATCAAAGAAACTGAAAAGGAGTTATATGATAACAAAAATATCTTGACAAAAATAGTTTTTCATCTCTTTCATCATAATATTCACTTAAGTTCTTCCGCCCGTCGCACCCTTTTTCTTGAAACAACTTACCACTACATTTTCCACTCGCTTTAGTACACTCATCTTTATTTTATCGCTATTGTTTTGTTTTCACCTTTGCTTGGGTCAACCACTTCTATCGAAACACCCTCCACGGAATCCACTTAATAATCTGTATCGTCGGTGATGACAAATCACGCTTTTACTCGAAATTGTTATTTGATTGTTACATGACATTTATTTCTGATTGGTTCGAATTTGTTCGAATTTATTGACACTAATAAAGTTTTCAGCTGTAAGGAATGGAAATAAAATCACGTGAACTTTTTCGAGTAATCACATGTTTCGACTGCATTGATATAATTTTGCAACCTTTATAGTTGACACTCTCTTCAAAATAATTTTCTTCATTTTCATGTTTTTGGGTAATAATTTTTTTGGGTGCAAGAAAAATTTCAACACAACATTTAATTTCGTCAATGTCGAGCTTTATATGAACGCCAACGAATCTCAAAGGCTAAGACATTTTTCAAAAAAATCTCTCTAAGGGGCACTTTTCCACTAAAAATTTGGTCTCTCTCTAAGGATCGGTTTTCGGAGGTCCCGTGTGCGGACATACCCCTCATCCACCAATCCTAGTAACCCCCATCCCTGGAACATAGTAAGGCCATCGTCTTTAAAAAGATTTTTAAAAGCTGTTTTTGAGGGAAAATAACCTAAGCTCAGAGATGAAAGCCTTAAGTGCTTAGAGATAGGGGAACGTGCCGTCAAAATTTGTCAAATACCTTAAGTGGATGAAGTTTGGCGTGGATTTAATTTGGCGATTGACCAAAATACGATTTTTGGCGGGGATTTAATTTGGCGATAGATCAATTTCGTAAAATTTGGCGGGGATTTAATTTGGCGAATTGGAAGTTTTATCACACTGACATGGGTGAAAATTACTCAAAAATATACTAAAAAGTTGTGATTTTTCATATAATTCTCTTTTTGTTAAATTTGGCGGGGATTTAATTTGGCGAATTGCCGAATTTGGAAATTTTGGCGAGGATTTAATTTGGCGAATTTAATCCCCGCCAAAATTTATCCACTTAAGGTACTACTTTTAATATTATAGAGAGTTGATTCAGGAAAATCCGATTTGCATTTTTTGATGAAATAGGCTGACATTCTGAGAGAAAGTGGAGATATATGAAATAGATTTCAAAACTTCTTTATTTTTTATTTATCCTGTATAGATAATCCTTCCGAAAAGAAAGGGGATTTCGAATTCAGATTTTATTTGAAAATGTTATGATAGACTTTTAGAATAATCAATATTTTATTCATTAAAAAAGTAAAAGGAAAACAAGATCTTATCGGTCTTATTCCTAAGAAGAAGATGACCTTTGAAAATGCTAAACGACCAAAAGCAATTTAATGACTTTACGGAGGCTGGAGCTTACATGATTTGATTTGTTGAGCTATATGTTTGGTAAAATAAGTTTAAAAAGAATACAGCCCGTACCAAATTATACCAAATTATCTAATATTTGATTTAAGAAAGATTTTTTCTTATAAAAACTTTATACAGAGAAGAAGCCATATAAAGAAGGAAAAGTAAAGCGACTAATAATTACTTGTCAAGAAAATCGATCAGAGTTATTCGTCATTCTATTTGGACTGTCTTCTACTTGTCAAATGTCAAGGACTAAATAAAAGAACACATAAAAGAAGAAAAAAATAGGGAAAACAACAAGAAAATGAATAAAACAGTTACAAAATATTTCACAGAAGGTCGTATTGCTTTTGAGGGCAAACTAAGGAAACCAACTTCATCTAATCGGGAAAACGGAACTTCCATTGTGCTTTTCTCAAATGAATTCGGAGCACAATCATTCTTGACAAATCAAACATCGGGATTATCACTATCAAGAAATCGGGGAAATATGGGAAGTCAAGAAATGATTGGGTTTTGTATTGGTACAATTTTCGGTAGTATTGTTTTGATTGCAGTGTTTTATTATTTGTGTAAAGAATATTGCTGGAAAAGATATTTTCGTAAATTGACCATTAAAAAAGAGAAATTATACGAGTTAGAATCAAGCAGTGAAGAAACTCAAACTTTGGGTAATAATCCTGATTCATTGAAGAATGGATTGAAAACACCAGCAACTAATACAGAAGATGATGAAGTATTGTTGGAATTGGTTACCATTAAATTGAAAGGTAACCAAAGAATCGAAAATACTGAATCATAATTTCATTTTATTTTCATATTTTTCTGGATTGTTAGTCAGATTGCCAGCGATTTCATCTACAAACATAGACGATTTTTTAACAGACTTTTAAAACTGAAGATTGGGATGAGGATAAGCCAATCAAGGTGCATGGCATTTGAAGAAACTATGTGAAAGACGCTTCTCGTTCTTGAGCAGCCTTAATACACGGATTATAAAACTAAAGACTAAAGTCAAATCACGCTTTTACTCGAAATTTTTATGCTTTTGTTACGGTACATGACCTTCATTTCTGGTTGGTTGAAATTTATCAACACTAATAAAGTTATTAACTGTAAGTTGTAAATAAGTAACATGATAATGAAATCACGTGAACTTTTTCGAGTAATCACGTGTAATTTTGCGACCCGTTTATTCAGGAGCACAGCGTACCAAATGTTGACAGATGAGTAAAGTTGGTGTTAAATGAAATCAAACATTTTCAAAATAATTGTGCAACAGCAAGACATGAAACCATCGCCGCACCATCTCGTTGGGATGCTAGAGTCCTTGAATATACAAAGGGCACCTCATTGACATTAACTTAAATTTTTGATTGTCTTCTCTTCAAAACAACCCATTAATGGAAATATTACGCAATTTTATAAAAGGTTATTCCAGTGACCTTAAAACCATTTAAAATATCCAATTACTGTAGATTTATACAAAAATATTGGTAAACTTTTATGTAAAACTTATGGTGAAAATCTTGAAAAAAGTGGGTCAAATTAGCTATAGTTTTATATGGACGCCTATAACAATTCATGTACGACACATTATAGATGACACTTCTTAGTATTCACAAGCTCTGAAGGGTGAAGCACCACAAATTGGCATCTGAACTAAGTTAGCCATTAGATCAGGTTGTAGCGGAGAATTTTGTTCAATCAAAACAAGCAACGAACACATTCAAGCCAATGAAGTATAAGCCCGAAGGGCTAGAATCGAATCTCCTTGTTAGGATTTGAAGCCTACCAAATCCTACCAAAGTTGCGGTCCACCAGGTTTTTACACAAATGACAGTTTGAAACTAAAATTTACAGCCAAATTCCGAAAAAGATATCACTCGAAAACAAAGGAATCGCTAGATTCAATCCGTCGTCAAAAATACGGCGCATATTTTAAGGCTTCCCTTTTTCTTGCTTGAGAAAGGTTAAAGATTCGATTCTTGCCCTTCGGGCTTTATACTTCATTGATTCAAGCGCTAGGAGGCGATATAATAGCCTTGATAGAAAAAATCATCGAGACCGAACGGGACTGTTCTACTTTTTAAAGATGGTATATTACATTTTTAGTTGCTCAATCTAGCGTTTTGTGTGAGATATCTAGACTCCAATGTTCCAAAGCTGATCTGAGGATTTGCTTTCGAACAGAGTTAGTTTTGGTTAGGTAAGGCTATGTCTGCTGTCTGGTATAGCGCTTACGGAAAGATGATTGTTTCGCGTCCATCAGTAAAATTATATGTAGTGTGAGTTTTTTGTACGAGATAATACACCTTTTCGACCGTAGCCGCCAATTGCCGCGCGGACATAATTTTGTTCGTTTTACCACCCTAAAATCGTTCCAGTCCTTTTTTGCACCTATAAACAATAGAAAAAGGTGTAAAAAAGTTGGATCGAGTTAAGGGGGATTATTAAATAATAAAGTGGCACGCGCCTGACCACGCGACTACGGTCGAAAAGGTGTATTGTTCACATTTTTACTCTATATACTTGACCTCTTGTTTCACTAAAATATAACTGCTATCTCTAGAAAAATAAAATTACAGTTTGAAAAATTGTAGTTGAAAGTTTCGCAACATTTTTGTGTTTTGACTTTGTTGATGACCAAAACTATTTAAATTAGCGACAAAATCATTGTATTTTAAAAAACTTGCAATAGTAAAAGAATCTAAAGCCAGTGGATTTGTAATAACTTTCATGAAAGTAACAGCAAACAGGGGGTATAACTTCAACATATCGTTAAAAATTTGATAAAACAGGATAAAAACAGTGATAAACCTTTTCTCTAGAATTACTAAAAACCTAAGATTATGTAACAGCTACTGAGGTGAGTAAAATTGGATATAAAACCTCCGCTATAAAGCGAAAGAAGATAATCAAGAATTAACTGAGAATTAGTTAGACCATGACAAGACCAAAACAAACACTACTACTCTATATTTGGTTTTAGCTGCTTTAGTAGATTTGGTCAAGACTCGGAAAAGCATCAAGCGTAAAAGATATGGTACGTATTTTTGAAAGATATACTTTTCTTAAATAAAGATATCGGAATTATTGATGGAGCTGATTGGTGAAATCTTTTTCCCATTCAGGTACTATACTATAAAGTGAAAAAATGGATAAACTCATTTAGCATTTTTTCAGCTCATTTTACACCCCCTTCTCAAAGGACCCGGTGGGGTTTTTCAGGCAGTGGGGGTAAAAATTACGGACCAAAACTCGATGGGGATTTGAATACCATAGTTTTCGAGCGAGAAAACTCAGTGGGGATGGAACATATGGCATAATATTCTGCAGCGAGGATTTGCTTATCTGATTATAGCGGGGAAAAAATTTTGAATTTAATTTTCCTCCGATGACGATTTTGGCCAAATTTCTAGTGAGAAGGGGTTCAGGTGGGTCTTTGAGAAGGTGATGTCTTTTTCCTATATGTGTTATATCAGGTCGATAGAATGGTTTGTTATCTTTTCCTACAGGCACTTTCATTAACGTAAATTCTTATATCTTCTCATAGAATCTGGCTGGTGGAAAGAGTCGTCTTACAATGTCCCAATCATCGTCAGAGGTCCTGGTGGAAATTTCATCGTTGGCAGAGAGATTGACAAAGAAAAAAGGACTATCACAAAGAATGCTGACATAACAGAAAATCAAAGACTTTCATTAAAAAGACTCCATAGCACTAATCTTCTTCGCATTCTTATTTTGAAAAAAATTGAAGAGCTTTTAGTTGAGAAAAATAATGGCGAAGTTCAAAATGTAAGAAGTACGAAGAGTTCCAAAAATTCTTAAAAGATTTTAATAACATTTATTTATTCTTATCTACATATGATATTTTCTATTTATTCCCTATTGTACTAACTAAATTAGCGATCTCGAAATATCCAAAATATTTCGTACCTTTGGTTGCTTTGCAAAAACACAAGGTCAAAGTCTAGATCCCTTAATTACGAACAACCTAAAACTGAATTTTGGTTTCAATTTCATATGGATAATTTTTTATTCTTATATTTATATCTACTATAAAAATTTAAGATCTACACGAAAATGATCAAATGGTTAATAGCTTTTTTCTAATATTCGTACAAAAATGTGATTATAGTTTATTAAAAAGTAAAAATGAAATTCTAATTCCAAACCACACAGATCTGTTCTATAAGACAGAAAATTCGGCAAAAAAAGTCCCCAGTGGGTGAAAATCTCTTCAACTTCACACCCATCGGAAAACGACACTAAACTCTTATCCACACTTGAAATAAATCACTGCCGTATCTTGATTTGTAAAAATTGTTCCCTCTTTTTTAGAGGGAGTCATTCCGTCATTACTTTCCCTATTGCCGTCAAACCCTCTAGATGAGGGCCAAAATTTTGTCAAATTTCCGTCTCGGTTGCGTCTCGGACAGTATAAGCAAATTTTGCAATTCCGACCAAATATTTTTCGAATACCGCTTTCCGAATAAAAAAAGAGTTAATTCCGTCCCAACCGCAAATTTTTTTCCGTAAGCGACCCAAGCCCTGATTTAACGGCTCAAGACCTGAATTACCGGCCCAAGACCTGCGAAACTTTGTGACTTTGGAACTTGCTTTTTTGCCCTGATTTTAGAATTCATATCGCCAAAGAGCTGAATTATCGTCCGGAAAAGTTAAAAAAAAACTAGTAGAATACATTAATTGTAAGATCATCAAATAAAAGTAGGAATAACGGATAATCTATCGTCTTATTTCAAAAAAAGCAAGTCTCAAAAATCGCAAAGTTTCGCAGGTCTTGGGCCGGTAATTCAGGTCTTGGACCGCTAATTCAGGGCTTGGGCCGCTAATTCAGGGCTTGGGCCGCTAATTCTAGGCTAGGGCCGCTTACGGAAAAAAAATTTTGCGTCCCCACCCCTATCAACCGTGGAAACCCTACCTAATTCATCCTCTCTAGCCAAAAAATTCCCACTGGGTGAATCGTAACATATTTCAAAAAAAAAAATGTTCGAAATGATTCCCATCCACAAATACCAAACCTTTATTGCGACTGTCAAACCTTCTTATATATAATATATAATAGTTATCGCACGGTACCGAGTACTATATGGCATATATTTTTCGAGTTCAGATTTTTTGTCATTCATATTTTCAGAGCCTTTAGGCGAGGAAAATATAGAAAACTTTTAACAAGGAAAATATATCGCATATTGTACGAGTAAAAGTGTGATAACTGGTTTCTCCTCAATTTGAAAAATACTTTTCGGGAGTTTCTAAACATCGACGAGAAATGGTGATCACGACCAACAACCATTTAGAGCCTAAGAAAGGGGCCCTGACCAGCGGCACGTCCCCGTACTCAATTTCGCCTAAGTGACCCCTCGGGAATTATGAATTAGAGCTAAGCATTAGCTCATGTTAATTTCGAGGAAGCGACTAACGCTACGCCCATCACGGCTCTTACGCCCTTACGCATCAAACATACGCCCGCTTGGTGGCCATCTTGAATTTTAGCCTATAAACCGTGACCGAAAATCGAAACACATTCTTTTAAAATCATAATGTTTTGGAATTTGATGAGTGAAGTCATGGATTTTAAAATTTTATCCTGTAAATTTAAATCAAGCTGTTGAACTCGTTGATCCTGTCTTATTTGGAAACCATCTTTGTGTAATTATTTGGCATTCTGTCGTGCATGGTACAATCAAATTTGG
>NW_027103303.1:0-19737 GCF_902728285.1 Clytia hemisphaerica
TTTCACCCATTTCAGTGTGACAAAATTTCCAATTCGCCAAATTAAATCCCCGCCAAATTTGACGAAATTGATCTGTCGCTAAATCCCTGCCAAAAATCGTTTTTGGCCAGTCGCCGAATTATAAATTTATCCACTTAAGGTAGTTTTTAGAGGAAGTGAATAAACATTTTAAGCGAATACTTTATCAAAAGGTATTTAAGAATATTTAAGAATTTAGGCTACACAATTAAAGGATTTTGCTTTGCGAAGGAAATTTTTTTCTTAACAAAATTAGTTCAGAAAAATAGCTAATTCAAAAATTATTGATCGAGAAAGAGTGGCTTAAAATTTTAAATTGACCAAAAGTTTCTCTCTCTACTTCAAAAATTCATTGACATTTTTATTAAAACCCTCCAATCTAATGGTTATTTCATTAAATACACGCACTCTTTTTATAAGAATAAGATTATTTATAGTGAAATTGGCGAAAAATTTAAGAATATAGTAAGAATATCACCATTATGGATTTGGCAACGTAACCTAAGAATGCCATTTTTAGTGCATTTTTAACCGTTTATCGCCAATTACCCATCTATAAAGCTCAAGGCTTTCACAAAAGTGCCATTTTATGCTTCAGCTATGTATTTCATGTTAAATTGAAGTTGAATTTGAATATAAGAATACCGTAAGACAATTTAGGATAATTTTCCCCAAAAAGTTAAGAATATCCATGATGAAATGGAAAAGCATGGTTCTTATAAAAAAGCGTGTGGTCTTACCATACTGTTCGTCTGTCCATAAAATCGTACAAAAATGATAGATTGGCAATATTTTTTGACATCTTCGGTAGATTCATGGTCTTTTTGGAAACTAAGCCAGCCACCCATTTCTCTACAAAAATTTGAGCCTGAAATTGAAAAATATTATCATTATTCATAAAAGTCTTAAAACTATGCAGAATTTGGCACGTGGTCAGATCAGTGCACTATAAGCAAGCAGATTTTGAGATTTCTTAAACCATGAAATATTCTCCGAAGAGAATTTGACTAAAACCTTTCTGTTGCAAAACTTTAAAGACTTTTTCGATAATTTTATCCGTGAATTCAAAAGAAATTATGATGATCATGCTGAAAGTTTGAACAAGGCACTCCCCTTTCTGAGAGAAAAAGTTACAAAGTTTTATATTTTTTCTGTACGACTTATCAGCCTATCATTTTGGTTCGATATTTTCTATTAGAATTCAAAAGATTGATTTTAAAGTCATTCATAGCTAGCATAACTGACTGATCGAACTCAATGATAACCTACCTCAATTCACTGATTTTACCCCAACGTGTTATTTAAATCATGTACGAAACTAGGTTTACCTTTTCTTGCTATAACAGTATTAAATTCTATAATCTCTTTTCATTCAAACGCTTTGTTATTGCTTATTTGGTTTTTTACTTATTTGGGTTACTTTTTATATAAAATGGTTTCTGTTTTTATATCAATTGATATATTAATTGATATAAAAATCATTGTCTAAAATACCGACTCCCATCGAATCTCTTTTCCGTTGGAAAAACTTCATTTCTGCGCCGTCAAAATTTAGTCTTTTAAGTCTCGCACTTATGGCGTAATGTTTGCTACCCGCCCGCTACCCGCCTTTTAGCCGAGGGCGTTCTGAACTTGTCATAACCACAAATTTGGACAATTCCCTCCGTCAGATAAAAATTTCTTACTTTTCCGAAACCCATCCATTTTCACAATTGAAGGAAATGACAAAATGTTGAGCCTGTCTGATACAAATTTTTCAAACATTTTTAGTTTTACTAAATTTGCTTTGTTTACAAAAATTCTATTTCCCGTCGGGGACGATGAAAAGTTCTTGACAAAACGGGAAACAGAAAGTGATGAAATTTTCAATCCGGAAACAGTTTCCTTTTCGATTTATTTTCACCTTCCCGTTCGGGAAATACTTCCCGTTCGGGAAATACATGTAGTGGTACCGACTGACAAGGAAGTAAAATTATTCGAAGTTCCTGCCAATTACCTAACTTTGGTCAATTTATTAACTCTAGTCTTTTATTTCTAGATTTTACATTTTTTTACACCGATTAAACCCCTAGAAAACAATTCTCTAGTAAATAACCAAATCAGTCAAATTTATATCCAGAAATTTGTATATATGTGTATCACGAAATTATTTGAAAAAAATAAATTATTAGATATCATAAAACTATTTTAAAATAAACATTTCCTCGGTTGCTTCCTTTGGCTTAAGCCTGTCACAAGTTTCTCTCCAGAATCGAATACCAAATAATTGTCCACCGAATGGACTCCAATCACCAAAAATTCCTTTGTTCAAATAACAATATCCAGGACCAGAATTATGGTTTGTTTTCAAATATCCAAAAACCATCATGAACAGCTGAATGATATGCAAAAGGTCCCAAATCGTCGAATAAAGTATCATGCATCCAGCCAGAATCCCCTGGTCCAACTCGCCCTAAAATATATATATATCTCAATGAATGATTTGATTTCTATAAGTTTCAATGTATAAATTCTTTAAAATTCTTTAAAGCGAAGAATAAAAATAAAATGAAATCCCATTCTTCGTATTTTGTACAAAGAAACATTTACGAATATTTGAATATTCCTAATGCGTTTTTCCAGAAAGAATTTGAATATCGGGGGTGAAGGATATAAAGTCTTTTAGATATTTGCCCCCGGACAGCAGGTCCCGGGGGGGGGGCACTCTCGATCTGAAAGCGACCATACGTTCGGCCCAAAATTTGGCTTCTAAAATCGGACCCTTACAGTGCAGTGAATTTACATGAAAAATCATACCCTTACAGTGCACTTTTTGAAAATTTCTCACCCGTAAGGGCGAATTTTTTTGCAATTTTCCATGAAAATGTGAAATTTTTCCTCCAAAATTGACCAATTTTGTGCCAATTTTACCAAAAAATTGGCCTTTTATCACAATTTCCTACCCTTACAGTGCACTAGCTGAACTATGAAAAACCTACCCTTAAGGGCCGAACGTCTGGTAGGTCATTTCCCTTCAGTGCCCCCCCCCCCGGGCAGCAGGTCTAACCTCCAGGCCTAACCCCCCACTTATGGACAAGCATCAGTTGACTACCTGGACATTAAAAATTACACTCAAACAGAGCAAATTACCCCCAAACAGAGAAATTTACCCCCGGACAAGGCAAATTTTGTTAGATTTTTTACTATCCCCCGGACGATATATCCTCGACCCCCATGTACGAACATTTTCTGGAAGAGCCCAATATCAGGACAAATAATAATCACAGAAACTCAACCGAAATTTACCAGATTCTAACAAAAATGATCAGTTCATTAGAAAAAATGAAATTTAAACCTTTCATTAATGAATTCTTGGGATAAAGGTCCTTTAACGGAATAAAATTAAAACTAAAAACTTTCTCAGTCCAATCTCCAACAGTTATATTTAATATTGTGAGCTGATAAGTGCTTCTTAGATTTTAGAGGAAGGCCCCGAAGCGGCGGAACACATTCTCAACTCTGATGACCCATTTGCAACGTGGCTGCCCAAGCACTTAACAAGGTAAGCTGTTATTCATCATCATTCACTTACCCCCTGTAGGGTTCAACAGGGTACCAAAGATCGGGTCCATAGGTGAAGTTTTGGACTTGATATGCTCAGGGAGCCAATCAGCGACGACTTTACCAAATAATAATTGCTGTCGCGTTCCCCAATAATAAGAATGTTTTTGTTCCAAAACTTCCGACGGTACTGAAAGATATAAATAGATAGAGTCGATATTTTACGTCGATAACCCAGCCCAGATAGGACTTTTAGTTAAGTCTTCCAATTTATGAACTGAACGGAATATTGGAGGAGCGAGGATTTGAACTTGGCCATCACTCCTTAATAAGGTACAGAAAACTGTTTAAGGGTACACATCTATTTTTTACCTGCTATTTGAAAAAAAATCTGTTTCTGGGCTTATCGTTTTTCCTTTGGCAAAAATAATCGATTGGATGATGACGACAGTGTCCTTTCTGTGTCTTTTAATCTTTTTGAACTTATTTATATTTTCAGTATTACAAGACACCCTTATGTCCCAAACCCTCGCCCACTGAAAATTTGTGCAAAATTTCAACCCCAGTGGGAAAATACTTAACGATTTCAACCCCGCATTTGGAAATCGACTTTCAATTCATCCCAATTTGAAAAAAAAGCATTCCAAAACTATCCTCACTGAACTAGAATTTCTGTCCTGATTATTAGGATCTCGATAGAAATTTCAAATATAAATGTGACAAAAAGATCCTACGGGGCTATGAGACAAGTGTGTCAAATATCTGATAAAAGTATGTTTAATGTTAAAGTTGATAGAAACCACAGAGATAGAAATCTTTGCACTTTAAGAAATCTTTGGTTACCTCCTCTTTTGCGATAAACTTTGACAAATTCCTTTACGTCCTTCAGTAACCGTCCATAGCAATGTTCCACACTTTCATTATCTTGTGTGCGAACTCTCATCTCTGCAACTTCTTGCAATAAGGTTTTGATTTCATCTGTAAGTTCAAGATGACTTGGAAGATCAGCTTTACGAATTTCTTGATCGAGTCTGTTCAGAATGTGACCGAGTTGTGTTTTTGGGTGATGATCAGGGCCAACTAATTCTTCATGGTCCATGTGGACCTGAAAACAATATTTTGTTTAATTAGCAGGAAACTAAACTTTAGGATCCCTGACATCATTTCGATGACGTAATCACATGAAGTGATACTTGAATATATTTGAATCATTTTTACAAAAAGGTTCCGCTGCTAGGTTCTGGCAAAAATTTTTAAAGGTTACATGTAATACTCCTCGTGGAGGGGAGGCACTCGATTTAAAAACGACCATACATGTGGCCCAAGTGCAGAATGCAGAGAAAATTTTGCAAAATTTGAACAAAATTGAGCGAAAAATCTACCCTTCTTACGGTGCATTTATTGAAAATTCTTTACCATTCTCAGGCAAAATATGGTCAGATTTTCGAAATCTTACATGATTTCGACCCTTACAGTGCACTTTGGGAAACTTGGGACATAAACCCTTAAGAAGGGCCGCACGTATGGTAGGTCATTTACCTTGACTGCACCCCCCCCCAAAAAAAAAGGCAAAAAATGAAAGGTAATATTTTGTTGGCTCAAAAAGTTCTCAACCTACTTGGATGGACTCTACACCTACTTGGATGGAGTCTACACCTACTTGGATGGACTCTACACCTACTTGGATGGACTCTACATACTTTTGTTGACAAACTTAGTATTATGATTCGAACTTTTATTATTCGAATCTTTTTTCTATAATTCGAACTAAAAGATTGGTCCACTCCACCTGGAAAGTCATATAAAATACTCTCCGTAATCCGAATCTTTCGAATAACCTAAAGAGAATTCTCGGTCACTTAAAGATCGAATTAGAGAGAGTCAGCTATATTTGGATTTATAGTTTGAAGAAATGTTTTCTCTTTTCATTTGGCAAGGTTGTCAGCGAGTATTATACACTAGATACACGTCTTCTTTTTTATAAGAACATTCAAAATTTTTGTCTTAACATGTTCTTATTTTGACCACTTTGTGAGTACTATTTTTGACCATTCCTAGGAAATAGGGTGTTTCTGAGTCCGAAAAGCCCTAAAAAATTCTTAACTTGCTCTTAACATTTTGGCCATCAAAGCCTTATGTTCTTATATAGTTTGTTCTTATTAAAAAAAACGTGTACATAAATTATGTTATCTTGTCTAAAGCTTTACGCTTTCACTTTTCTAAGCTCTGGGGCCACTAAACTATGAATGAATGTTAAAAACTTTGTTACCTTCATTCCGTGGGTTTGACCATAAAATCTCACAAAACAAACAGATTCACAATAATGTTTGACTGCTCCTATATGCTTACAATGCCCTTTATATGTAGACAACCAATTACCCATTTTATGAAGACTGTTTTGGAAATCTGACGAGCTAAATTTATGTTTATTAGTCCCATAAAAACTTCCAACTTTAAGACAAGTCTACTCGCGTGAAAGTTTTACTATATAAGACAGGTGAGCAAATTTTGCAACTTTTAATGAAATGTTTTGTATGTAGATTTGTGGGAATTCGACAATGTATTCAGATGGTTGTCTTTTTAAAGTCTAAGGAAGAGCAGCTCGTTTCAAAATTTGTTTAAGCCAAACACTTGTATAAATACATTGTTTTGAAATGCATTTCTTTTTCATTGTTTGAAAAATTGTAGTATGTAGCCTACAAACTACCTTTTAAACTTTTAAGATCAATCAAAGAATCAAGGGCTACTAAGGCAATCAAATGGAAGAAAGAAAATCAAGCAATCTGCTGACAGCCGTGAGCCACAAAAGGAAAATAAAATATAAGATTTAAGCCTCTTAAAAAGTTCGATATCCACGCCTGGTTAAGGCCTCAAGTAAAAGAAAGTACACCGAAAGTAGGATATAATTTAAGGTAATATTGAAATAATTTATTTAAAATTTCTAACTAATATATTATTTAAAAATAAAGCTTTCTACTGGAGCTTTGGCAGGGCATTCTCTGTCACAGATCTCTGTCCAAAATCCAAGCCCAAAAGCTTGTCCTCCAAAAGGACTCCAATCACCAAAAATTCCTTTGTTCAAATAACAATATCCAGGACCAGAATTATGGTTTGTTTTCAAATATCCGAAACCATCATGAACAGCTGAATGATATGCAAAAGGTCCCAAATCATCGAATAAAGTATCGTGCATCCAGCCAGTGTCCCCTGGCCCAACTCGCCCTGAAATAATTAGAACACCGGAATCATTAAATTTAAAATCTTGTTCGCGGGTCTCCGAAAACATTTCGGAAAGCTCTTGAATTTGCTATTCATAGTAGGCTTTTGGGGCGGTTCAAAACTAGGGCGGAGCTGTTCCTGTAACTTTTGATCTAGAGGATCATTGTGGATGAAATTTGAAAATTTTTTGATGACGTCACTCATCATGCTCAAAGTGAGCAAAAATCGAAAGTTTCCTTTGTTCTTACAAATAGCTATTTTTATCCATATAGCGGTCATTAAGTAAGCCATTAAAGATTCAATCGGCGGGCGGTAATGAAAGTGACTCAAATTTTCATTACCGCGTCAGGCTTCAGAGGGCTGAAATATCATTAACCGCCCGGTTATGGGCAGTAACGTGATTTGCAGCCCGCTCGGAATTGGATTGAAGTTGTTGCATTGAAGCGGTGAGACTTAACTAACGTCAGAAAAAAACACTTCTTGTTCATTTGCCGCCCGCTCGCAAGGGCACTCAAAACTTGTTGAAGACATTGCATTGAAGCGAAAAAACTTGGCTGACGCTAGAAAAAAACACTGTTTGAATGTCCAAAATGGATAATAATAGTAATAGCGTAAAGTTTTCGTTCGTTTTTGTCATAAATTCTGCCCAAATTCGGGCCCAAATGACACTATCGGGCGAATAATCAAACTACGCGGGCAGAAAATAACAACAACGACCTCAAACTGAACGCTATTGTTATATTGTTTTCTAACAAATGATTATTCTATACTAAATATTCAATAAATTACGGTTTAAACGATATATTTGACATAAAAAACAAATTGTATTGGTAATGTGTCAATTTTTGTGACACCTTACTGTCAGAAATGTAATCATGCTCAAGGTGTGAAATTCTTTAAGTGTCAAATTTTTTTATTTTTAGGCGTAGTTTATATGGCCGGTTTTTTGCCGTGTCTAATTCAAATAACTTCATCAAAAAAACTAAAAAAAGTCTAATTGAGTGCGGCAAAAGAGCGGCTGTATAAATCAAATTTTGATTTGAGGTCGACCTTAACAATTGAACACGGCAAATTTTGCTGAACTTAATTAAAAAGAGCGGCAAAAGATCGGCACTGGTTTAAACGGCCTTCTTTTTTGTCGATCTTAATTCAAACAATAATGTTTTCATGTGAAAAGACACCAAACTTCTTTGTTTCTTTTGTTTAAATAGGGGTTTCCTCAATTTATTTAAAGTTGAGTTCAAAATAAAAGCTTATTTAAAGTCCACTTCAAATGAATTTTCATTTTATACTGTCGATCTCAATTAATATCAAACTTTTGCCTCGTTTTTGCCGATTTTATATATTTGAATTAGACACGGCAAAAAACTGGCCATATAATCGAGTTCAAAAATAAAAGCTAATTTAAAGTCCACTTCAAATAAATTTTCAGTTTATACTGTCGATCTCAATTAATATCAAACGTTTGCCTCAGTTAAGAATTTACAGATAATTTCATGCCAAAAGCTCTTTTTTTATTAACCCCCGAACAGAAACAGCTCCCCCCCTAGTACGAATAGGGTTCAAACAAAACAGGACATTTTCAATGCAAGTGATTTCAAACTATGGCCAGCTAACGAAGGGTTAGCTGAAATTACTTTTTGATTAATTTGTAAATTTCGTCTACTAAGACCCTTTTTCTTTATAAATACCTCATTATAAATATATTTCCACTTGCGTTATACCAGTTTTTATTAGGCATACAACACATTATTAGGGTCGGCTAAGAAAGCGGGGTCGATAAAGAAGAATAAATTACCTCCAGTAGGGTTCAACAGCGTTCCAAAGATCGGATCCATAGGTGGAGTTTTTGTCTCGATGTGTTCAGGTAGCCAATCAACGATCACTTTGCCAAACAACATTTGCTGTCGCGTTCCCCAATAAAATGAATGGTCTTGATGAAGAACTTCCGATTCACCTGAAAAATATTTCAAAATGTTTGCTCAAAATATTTATGAAGCCTGACCATTAAAGTATACCCGACGAAGGCTAGAATGAGGAGGCCTCAAAAAGGAGGAAAAAGTGATGCGTTAAGATGTGCATCGCAATGACTGATGGAATTTAGCACTCTTTTGTTTTCGCTTTATATTTTTTACGAATTCTGGCAGAAATGTTACTTCCGAACGTTCCTTCGTTTGTACGAAAAGCACGCGAAGAAGGAAAATGTGGCTTCAAATCGCTCAAGAGAGAATCGACTCTAGCCTTCAGTTATATCTCATTGACTTATTGCCACAAGGGATTTCGATTTGAGTTTTACAGGTTTAATGACATCAAAAATGTTTGTAGTAAAGGCCGGTCTCCACTTGCGCGCGCTGCGATCGCACTTTTTGACTTCAATCGTTTTTGCTTGGAAAAAAGATTACGTCATAAAAATGTAGCGCGCGCTGGAAAAAAAAGTTGAACACATTTCAACTTTTTTCAACCGTTACGTCAGATCGCGCCAATGGAGTTGCTTCATTTTTCTTTTGACCAATAGCGTGGAAGCTTTGCTCGAAAAAGTGCGATCGAAGCGCGCGCAAGTGGAGACCGGCCTTAACTATCCATAAGTATGTCAATTCAAAGACTTTAAACATTTGACGTCATTCATCATTCGAACCCGATCCCTTTAGGGTTCCTTTCAGCAAAAGAGTTTAAAAACGTTTGCACATTGTCTCAACATGGTACAAAACGTGGAAGGTCAAAGCAAGGTTCATCTCGACAATTTTAGTATTTAAAAATCTTACATCCACGTTTCTTATATATTTCAACAAATTTCTCTGCATCTCCCAATAACCTGTTATGACATTCTTCTTCATTTTCGCATTCTTTTGTGCACACCCTGGATTTAGCAACATCCCGCAAAAGCTCTTTGAATTCATCTGTTATTTCGAGTTGATGTGCAGCAGATGCTTTTCGAATTTCTTGATCGAGTTTATTGAGAATGTGTCCGAGTTGTGTTTTGGGGTGATGATCAGGGCCGTCCACTTCTTCATGGTCTTGAGGACCCTAATTAAACAAAAAAAAATATGGTTATGGATCTGGAAAGAAACCTGGGCCCAGTCCCGTATTTAACAAAAAAAGTATTTTTCAGCATAAACGCTGGTTTGTCATTAATACCTAACAGTTCAAAAGTCAATAGGATTTTGCAACCCTGAAATACATCAACCCAAGGCTGATTTCGGCAAAATGGCAAATTCAACCACAATGAATGCTTTCTTACCTTCATACTATTCGTCTGTCCATAAAACCTGACAAAAACAACAGATTCGCAATAATTCTTGACTGCTCCAACATTTTCTTGACCTCTTTTAACTGATATCCAATTTCCCATTTTTTATTAAAGATAAAATCTAAAAAACGCAAAGGAAATCTTTACGTAAAAGTCAACCAAAGAGCCGAATAGCATGCTTATCGGGTTAAGTAGTATATAATGGGGTAGGTTTGCACAGCGACGGATACTTCAAATGGTTTTGATAGAGCTCTGAAATTTATCTTCTTTATTGAGCATTTTGTGGTTTTATCTACACGTTTGTTTTGTATTTTTGAAGCCTTCAGACGATCTTAGCTTTTTGAGTTTTCAGCCTGAAAAATGTTCTTAAACATGTTCTTATTTTCACCATTTTTTGAGTATTTTTGGCCATTTTCCTAGGAAATTGGGTGTTTTAGAGTCTGCAAAGCCTTAAAATGTTCTTAACTTGTTTTTAACATTTTGGCCAATGAAGCCTTATGTTCTTATTTAGTTTGTTCTTATAAAAAAAACAGCCCAGTTTTTGCGCTTTTTGAAGCTCAATATCTCAAGTTATGTACTGAGATGGGGTCCATCTAGGTCTTAAAAATAATGAATAATAATGGGCTACCTCTAAAGGCTAACCCAGCCTACCTGGGCAAAACTACTTTTAAAGAAGGTGAGATAGCTAACTGTATCCAATAAAGTCCGGAACCCCAAACTCAACTTTTTATCAAATTTCCACTATTCTGCTATCGTTATTCGGAGAACCGAGAACTTCGTGTAGAAGTCCAAACTTCAGGAGATCAGCCCCGGGGGTGGTACTAAGGCAAAATGAGTTACGAGGATGCGCCGCTGGTCAGGATACCTTTTTAACCTCCACGAGTCCCAGTATAGAAAAATCAGTCCCTCGTAGGGTGCCTGCCTTTTTTTGGCAAATTTGGGGAAAAAGTAGGATATTTGAGAACATTTTGGATTCACATTCAGGGTCACTTTTTTCATAAATTTCGGCAAAATTTTTGAAAAAACGAGTTCCACGTAGGGTCCATTTTTTAGGGTCCACCTCAACGGAGCACCCCCGTCGGTCGGCAAGGGTAGTACCCCCTTCCCCGGGAGACAATGATTGGATACGAAAATGATAACCCAGGAGCGAAGGTTTGAAAACTGAATCGAAAAGTTTCGAGCTCGCGCCATGTCGAGCTACTAGATCCAGACGTAATTAATCGAACAGTTCGATTACCGAACTAAAGTCTATTCACGATAAGTGTGCACTCTTTTTTCATTTACCTATAACTTTTGAAGGAATTCTTCAATCTTTAAAAATTTGGTATCAGTGGAAAGATATTAGTGAGTGGAACAATTTGGAATAAAAAAATCTATAAAAAGATTCTAAAAATGAAGATGAAAATGAAGAAGAAAAAAATGAAGATCTTGTAGAAAGGTGCTATAACTATCATTTTCACTGAAGTGAATTCTTGATTATCAAACGTCATCACTGTGAAAAAAATTCTCAAAAATAATCACTCAGTCAATAGATATCAAACAAAGTTACAAGCTGATTTTCTGCTTTTTTTTAGGGTCAATCACTTGACTTTGTATCATAACTTTATATTGAATAAATATTTTCGTGAAATTTCTTCACAGTGATGACTTCCTAAGATCAAAGAATCTCTCCAGTGAAAATGAAAGTTACAGCACTTCTCTACAAGATCTTCATTTTTTTCTTCTTCATTTTCATCTTCAATTTTAGAATTTTTTTAAAGACTTTTTTATTTCAAATTGTTCCATTCACAAATATCTCTCCAACAATACCAAATTTATAAAGATTGAAGAATTCCTTCAAGATTTATAGGTAAAAGAAAAAAGAGTGCACACTTATCGTGAACAGACTTCAATCGAACTTTTTCGAACTTAATCGAACGACAAAGGTTCGATTAAATTCTTTAATCGAACTTTTCAAAAGTTGCTAAAATTGTGAGTATTCGATTAAGTTCGACAAAACGTATTAAGTTTGAATATGAGAAATGTTCGAAAAACTCGACAAAAAACTTCGTTCGATAAAGTTCGAAAACAAGAAAGTTTCGACAAATTCGACAAAAAACTCCGTTCGATAAAGTTCAACAACAAGAAAGGTTCGACAAATTCGACAAAAAACTCCGTTCGAAAAAGTTCGACAAAAAAAAGACCTCCTTTGGGTACTACCGTTGACGGACCCTGGAGGTCCCGGCCAGGGTTCCAGGGAGTTCGATCGGTGCCCACTGGTCAGGGGGATGTGAGGGTACACACCTGCACCGGTGGGGTCCTTCAAAGTTCCTCAAAGCGTCGTCAAAAGCCGGCAAAAATTGGAAAATTGACGAAAATTGGGAAAAATTTGGAAAATTGACCTCGTCATTTGGGTACCACCGTGGCGTGGACGGCCCCAGGGGGTCCCAGCCGGGGTTCCGGGAGGTTTGATCGGTGCCCACTGGTCAGAGAGATGTGAGGGTACACGCCTGCACCAGCAGGGGTGCTTCAAAGTTCCTCAATTTACAAAGTGTCGTCAAAGGCCGGCAAAAAGTGCAATCGAATTACGCGCAAGTGGAGCGGCCTTCAGTTGCTCGGGTTTTCTAAATTTTTGTTCGATTAAACTTGACAGAGTTCGATTAAGTTCGATTAGTTCGATTATTCCGAATAATGTAATTGAACTAATCGAACTGTCTAGGTCTGAAAGGACTCTTTAAAAAAGGTTCAATTAAGTTCGATTTCAGTAATCGAACTTAATCGAACTTTGTATTTTGAGAAACTTGTGAGTATTCGATTAAAGTTCGACAACCGAACTTTGTCGAACATTAATCGGCCAACAAAGTTCGATTAAGTTCGACAAAGTTCGATTAAAAATACCATTTGATTGGTTCGATTAATTACGTCTGGTTAGATGTCTCTCTTTTGCCAAACATGTGTAAATATTCCTTTCTTCGACATGATTCAAATAGGATAGTTCCTGTACCTTGATCGCTAGCACTCCACTTAAAGCTATGACACGAGAAGTTTTTTTTCGCGTTGGTGCAATGCAACATGCTCCATCCCACCAACCTGAAACGCTTTCTCGTGTCGTCCCACCCCATTTTTCTTTTAACACTTCTGCTTCTCCCAATTTTGTCGCTGGGACAATCGAGCAAAATTGATTCGAATCAAATTGCATCAAATGCATTTCTCAAAAATAGAGTTTAAAGACTTGTCTTTTAGCAGGTGTTTGAATTTTCATTGCTTCTTGGCATCTGATGTGTAGTCCCTGGCCAAGAACCAATAAGTCATCTTTATTTTTTTGTTTTTTTTGTTTATGTTTTGATTGACAAACGATTCGAATAAAAATGTTCGATCGTTCGAACGACTATATTTTTTAAGGCACCATCTACATTAGTAGAAGAACTAGAAGGAAAAAACGAGCGTTGCGCGGGGCGGCGGGTTGTGCTGCCGTGCTTTGTGTGGTGTGTTTGGGGTAAGACTAGACGACTCTGTCTCTTTGGGGTTTTTTTCAGATGTCTCTTATTTTGCTAGCAACATGCGAATTGAGATGGAGAAATAATTTTGAGGTGGAGAGTTTGGATCGCTTCACAACTCTTATACAATACGGCTAGTTTATCTTTCTCCTTCTTCATCTTCAATGAAGCACTCGAAGTTTACTGAAGTTAAGCACATAAGATATTCTTATAATTATAGATATTCACTGAAATACCGTTCGTTGCACGTGCTGCAGTGGAGTGAATGACGTTAATCGCGCAGCAACTAACTCGCCTTCTGTTGGAAGATCATTTCGGGCGTTTTGGCATTACCACCCTCTAAGCAGCGGGCGCCTCTGTCTTCCCACAACTCTGTCCAAAAGAAAAGGGCGCCATCATCTTGGAAGATAATTTGTCTTGGTTTCCGGCTTTGGCAAGATAAAGCAATGTTTTTTCAACTCGGGTAAGTTATGGAATGTCTCAAAAATTGAAAATTACCATAATTTTTAGATCGCATTAGTCGACAGAAAATGACCAAAAAAATGAATGAACATGAAGGGTACTATGATGTAGTTTCTAACCTGATGTGTAACCTAATTATTTGTTCGCTAATTTTCGCGAAAAACCGTAAAAACTGATTATTGCGTCATAATCGATGACGTCATCAAAACTGAAAATTGAATTTCTCGAGAATGGTTCATCAAATTGTCCTCAAATTTTCACCAAAGATGCATCTCACTAAAGTCAAACATTTGAAAAAATATTTTTTTCAAAATTCTGATTACGTCAGCAAAAAGTAGAATTTTTCGTTTTTTACTAATTTCTGCTGACGTCATCAAAATTTTGAAAAATTTTTTTCTCCAAAAGATTGACTTTGGTGAGATACATCTTTGGTAAAAGTTTGAAGGCAATTGGATGAACCATTCTTGAGAAATCGTCATCGATTATGACGTAATAATCAGTTCTTGCGGTTTTTCGCGAAAACCAGTGAAAAAACAATTAGGTTACACATCAGGTTAGAAACTACATCATAGTACCCATCATGTTCAGTCATTTGTTTGGTCACTTTCTGTCGGCTAATGCGATCTAAAAATTATGTAATTTTCAGACATGCCACAGCTTACCCGAGAATGTTGTTTTCGATGGAAAATGGTAAGAAACTTAAGTTTACAAGTGTCATTTAGTTTTTGCTGGCTTATAGAATGGCAGGATCCTGGATGGTTTCCCTAACTATCAGCATCCTTAATTCGTTTGTCATCAGAGCTATCATCTGCCACACTATCTGACTCCAAACTATAAATCGCCAAAAGAATAACAATAAATTTCTTTCTTTTTGAGTTTAATGCTCGAATAAAAATTTTGATCAGCCAAAGGTACGGAATATGTACTGTATATGCCCCATTTAATGAGTCCTTTTCTGGACCTTCTAAATCCCATTATGGGTTACAAAAAACCTCATCTTAATGATTTAAAATTTTGAGAAAAAGTACAAGTAAGGGCCCCAGAGCTCCAAAGTTTGTGACTAATACTTTCCTAACCTGATCAAGATTAAGTTTGAAGAAGAAGTCCGAAGACTAAAAAAAGAGGCAAACTTGATAAATTTACTACCTTCAAAATAATCGAAAGGCCCTCGAAAGGATTTAGCGTCTGCGTGTGGAAGCCAAACTCTTAACTCTCTAACTGATTTTTTAAAAGTCTACAGCCTTTGGCCCAGAAAAAAATTCCAATAACTCTTTGCAATAACTGATACAATCTTGCCATGCTTTCTCTCAACGAAGCCAAGACTAGGGCATCAGCCAAGAAATAATCATCAATTAAAGTACACGTTTTTCATTCACACACGATCGAACATTCACACATTCCATCGTACCACGTGTACAAACACATAACAAATTAAGTTTATAAAGTTTCAACCGAAAAAGTTTAAAGTTTCAACCGAAACTAAATGTAACGTGAGTTTAATTTCTCAACCGTGTAAAGATATACGTAACATTAGAACCAAACATTTCCAATAAACAAAAGAATCTTTCACAACTAGACGTCAAATTGCCACCTACTGTTAAGCAGAGTTTACAAGGAAATGAAATAATTCTTAGAGCTTAGAGCAGAACAGTTTTGTAAAAAATGTCTGAATAAACCTCTAAACCGTTAAATTAAACTTTGCTTTCTAATGATTAAAGAATCAACAAAGTTAAACAAAAAGATATTTCACGCTGTTCTTAGTTTCGAAGCCACCGCCGAAAGTGGTGCGCCTCTCACCAAGAAACCTCTCAAAATAAACTAAAGAAAACTTTTCTCTAATCCACAAATCTTTTTCTTTGTACTACTTGCACTGTAACTGACACCCCGTAGCACAGGAAAGAAATTTGAAAATGTAATGGTGTAAATCGTGATCTTTTGTTTAATTTTCACCTTTATTTTCTAGAAAAGAAGTTACTTTGTGATTTCAGCGTGAATTTGTGCAAAAAAAAAATTAAGGTGACAAATTCGGAATTCCCCGAAAAAATCAAATAAAATTTTTACC
The DNA here is from genome assembly GCF_902728285.1 of Clytia hemisphaerica. Lineage (NCBI taxonomy): Eukaryota > Metazoa > Cnidaria > Hydrozoa > Leptothecata > Clytiidae > Clytia > Clytia hemisphaerica. The sequence continues at coordinate 16,025 of NW_027103303.1, forward strand.
AACACTTCAAGTCCTGAACGTTTAAGGTCGTAATAATCTTCTCGTTGCGTTCTTTTTAGATTTCTCACTGGAAAAGTTTCTAATGTTTGATTTATGGTACTACAGTATACAATTTAACTTCAACATTGTTAAAATGGTGTTGCAAAATGTAACTACGATGTTCAATTAATGAAAAGTTCAGTTCTTTATGAATTGATATATCAAACCCCAGTTTTCAATTTTACCGAAAGAAAAACAATCGAATCTCCAATTTCATTCCACGTGACATGTAAACCTTGCCGAAAAAGTGTCATTTTCTTACGTCAAATGTTTCAAAATACCCTCAACTTTAGAACGCCATCCCTCAACTCCACGTGTAACATTGACAAAGTGATGGTCTTAAGAACCGTCACATAATTGAATGATGAATGTAGGCCAACCAAATTGACTCGATCTTCCCAAATCTCTGGTCATACTTCTCCTGATTTTGAAAGGCTCTCCTTCAAACCAACTTTTGTGCGATTTCAAACCTGAGAATAAGCTTATCTTTCCTGGTAAATTTCTTTAGAAAATCCGAATCACATTTGATCGCGTTTTTCATTTGTTTTCTAACAGGAGTTTCGCCGTATGCAAAAATGTTCGTTTCTCCGTTACTCAGATCATTATTGCTTCTCGAAAAATCAATCGATTTCGTTCCCAGGGTAGCATCCTTTTGAAACCAATTCGTGTAGTCCCATCCAGGGTCTTCAACCACAACTCGAAAATTGATTTTGATTTTGGAAAAGCATCGTAGAGTTATAAACATGAGAGGTTTCGATAGTTCAAAATCGAAGCCAATGATTAGTTTCCCTTGAAGAAGAATGTCGTTTTCGATTTTCCAAAAGTCACTACTACATTCTTTGCCAGTCGATAAACAGAGTTCGTGAAAATCATCGATATACATATGGAAAACTTTCATGGTTGAGTCTTCAGAAGTGAAGTCTGTCTGATTTTCTTGTCTTTCCTCCTTTACCATTTTGATGTGATTTTCCTGTTTTTTTTATCTACTATGAAAAAAGATTGTATACATTTAAAAATACTCTCATTAACATGATATGAAAGCTGCAATCTTTTTCATTGAAAAAGAAATTCACTCCATAATGCTTAATTAGATCCAATTATCATTAACACCCGATGATCAAGCCCGTTAAATTTATATGTTGTCTGTTATTTAGTCATTCTCCTAAACAATTAAGACTCTAAAACCCTTACAGACTGAGAGACTCGATTGCAATTTAATAATTTTTGTACCCCTTTGAGGGACTTTCGAGGATGGGAAAAAGGGACCCAAAATGGCTCGCACATACCCGGCACCACTTAAGCCTAAGTACCCCCCTCCCCAGGTTATAGAGTAACATCATCACAGAACATACTGCAAAAACTTGTTCCAAACCATGAACATCTCCAGTTATTCTTGAATCTAAGGGAAAACTAACAACAAATTCAAATATTCAAATTTTCCTCATCAATAAAAGAAATTTCAAGAAATTCAAAAAATTCAACCTTTTCTCATCAATAAAAGATGGCATAATAAACTTTAGATGACAGAACCATCTGCCTTCTTCCTCTTAGAATATTACATTCAAAACCTCAAATATGAAAAATTCAACCTTCTGTTCAAGAAGTGGGTATACAATACGTCGAACCGCGTCGAACTCTGGTCATATCTGCGTTCGAAAGTTCCACGTAAATCACTTATACGTTTTTTTATAAGAACATAAAACTCCAATGGCTTAAATATTAAAAGCAAGCTAAGAACATTATAAGGCTTTGTGGACTCTAAAACATCCAATTGTTGGGGAAAAAGACAAAAATACTCGCAAAATGATGAAAATAAGATCATGCTAAGAACATCTTTAGGCTGAATTTTGCATGTTCTTATAGAAAAAAAACGTATACATAAAACGGAGAGGAAATTATCCCTCCTCCTATGGACCTTATTTCTTGTCACCCTTCCACCGAAATCACGAGGTCCCATCATAAACATCGCACGGTATTAGTTCTCTTTTCAAAACAGATTTTCACGTCTTGACCGTGCCATTAAATATTTTAACGTTAATGAGAAATGGTTGGCGATATTGACATTTTGAACAAATTGTATTGACCTAATAATTAGTTAAAACTTTAAAGATGTATAACAGAAAAAACGTGGGTAAAACTGACACCCAAATAAAACAACCGCGATTAGACAAAACGTAAGATAAGGAATATCGACCGTTGATAGAATATGTATCAGGGAAAGTTGAGGCATGTTCCGGCATGTTCAATACACGTTTTTTTATAAAAACAAATTGTATAAGAACATAAGGCTTCGAGGACAAAATTGTTAAGAGCAAGTTAAGAACATTTTAAGGCTTTGTAGACCCTAGAACAATCCATTTCATATACAAAAATACTAAAAAATTGGTAAAATAAGAACATTTTTAGACCTAAAACTCATAAAGTTACGAACATCCGAAGGTTTAAAAAATTGGAGTATCTTATAAAAAAAACGTGTAGATAAAACAGAAAAGCAAACCAAATCAAAGCATGAAGATAAAATAGAAAAGCAAACCACAAAAACATCTTTGGCGACGCAATCGGTCACAAGAAAATGAATTATACATGTCGTATTCTTTACACTGCTAAAATGTTATCTAGCTTGCACTTTGCCCCTTATAGAGGTTAATGAAACTTCTGCCTCTGACACACCTAAACAAAATCAATCAATAATATTCCAATTATGGATTGGCGGCGACCCATACTAAAGTTCTAAAAGATCGTGCCCGGAGGTTGTAGTGAGTTTATCATGTGTAGTAAAAAATTGGCTTTTCGAATCGCACCCTTACACTGCACCAAAATATCGTATTAGAGCAAAAAATCATTTCAGCTCTCTTGAAAAACATAGCCGTCTGTCAATTTGTCTGCTGTATGTCGATTCCCTATGATACTATGATACCCTTTAATAAACCAATTCGGTTCAATTGCACATTCATGCAAAGTCTGCTGAATGCACAAGCGAAATTCTGTAATCCCAGAAATCTTTCGACATGCAGCGCTTTCAGCTACATCAGATGCCAGGTAAGCGAAAAATAAGATCACGCGTTAATTATCGCACGCAAGATGGTAGCTTATAGGTAAAAAGGGAAATCTTTACCACAAAATAGAGAAAGAGAAAGGGAAATCACAAAGTCAGATTTTAGCCAGAAAATCGAAGAACTCAAATCTGAATTCGGGTCTTTTTTTTGCTGCCAGGACCGATATTTACAAAATTTTAAATCTCGTTACCCTGTGTACTAATCCCTAAAATTCGGTTTCAATTTCTGCGTTTAGTCTGCTAAGCCAAATGCAGCCAGTTATTCTGATTGGTTAGGCCTTTGGACTTACCCCACAGCCTTTAGAACAAGTAACAACCCCTATAATTGGGTTTCAATTCAGGCGTTTAGCCTGCAAAGCCAAACGCGGTCAGTAATTTTGATTGGTTAGGCCTTTAGGCCTATCCCAAAGGCTCTAGAACAAGTTCTGACGTAAAGTTCCCGATCAAAGTGCTCAATGAAAATTCTATCTATCAAAAAATTGTCAATCTCGAGGTCAATCTTATATAGCAAACATAGATCTCAAACATTATGAAAAAATCATATAATCTTAAAAATCATTCAAAAGTCTTGGTTTGCCAACATAGATCTCTCAATAATAACAGACATTCGTTTACCAAA
>NW_027103304.1:0-17708 GCF_902728285.1 Clytia hemisphaerica
AAGATAATCCACGTCGGGAAACACGGACAGAATGAGAAACTAAGCTTTACACTGAAAGAAGGACAAATAACAGAGTGCGAATCTGATTGGATGAGTACCGCTCGCTAACAAATTCTGATTGGCTGTAAGTCTTTAGCTTCGGGATTCCGATTGGATCATTTTCGCCAGGCTTCGGCATATTAGGCGTGCGATCGCACGCGCACGCCTCCGCACACGCCTAAAAGCCTTTTAGGCGTGCAATTTATCACACGCTATAAATCATGAAAACCTAGCGAGGCGTGCGATCAATCGCACATGCAAAAATTTATTCCAGAAATATTTTTTCTGCTTGTTGAAAGAAGATCAAATATCATTTTCTACTTCAATCATAAGAACCAAATAGATGAAAGATAAACTTTCCTTTACTCTTTCAAACTGCTATATGTATACAAAATTTCTTATAAAAAAGTTACTCTAATGGATACACATCTTCTCTCTCCTCTTTCTCTCATACTATGCTTTGGTCTTCAATAAACAAGCCTTTCTCAAAAATAACTTTTGCTGCACGATTTTTCGTCTCTCTAAAACCTTTTTAAAAAAATCACTTTTGCTGTATGATTTTTCCTCTCTCAAATCTTTTTCCTTCCCTCTCGCATGCTTTGTTTATGAGGTCGTTGGTTTATGACAATAAACTAGCTCTTCTTAAAAGTTACTTTTGCTACATGATTCTTCTTCTCATTTGTTTTCCTAAAGTAAAGTATTCTCCTTCTTGATTATTCAGTGCTCTTTTGGTTTCTGTTTTTGTTTTTCAAATATGAAGATTGAATATACACTTTCTTCTTTCCTGTTGTTACAGCATCAGCTGCAGTTTTGTTTGTTTTCAGTTTCATGTTCTTTTGGTCTTTTCAGTTTCCTGCCTTTTGGCATTTTTTCAGTCTGGTCTGTGTTTTGTCTTGTTTTTTGCATTTGGAGTTTTTTGTCCCTTTTGGCCATTTTTATGTTAATTTATGTTAATTTATTCATCAAATCAATATTTATTTAGTCAACTTTGCTTTATTATTGCATAATTAATTTATAAATTTTTGGTCTGTATTTTACACATCAAAGTGCATAAATTGCAGAGTCACTCTCAGACCTGCAATTCATTTCACAAGAGACACTTGAAGGGTGAACATCAAATTCAATAATTCAAATTCAAACTCAAAACATCATTTCACATTTCACAACATTCACACCCAGGCTAGCTGGTAAGTTTGCTTTTCAGTGTTTGCTTTTGTTTGCCATTTTTGCCTGGGTGCTTTCTTTTTGCTTAGTCATGCACTTGTAGGATTTAGGTCGGCCATCTTGGATTTTTATTTTCTACTTACATTTTTTCAACATAGACATACAAATTATACATATACTCTTAGATTTCATTTTTCAATTCAAATATTCAAATCAATCTTTGTACTGACATATAAATTTCAAATTAGACTTAGATTTCAGACTTATATTTTTCAAACTTATACTTTTCAGACTTAGATAGAGACATTTTGTAAGACTTAGTCAAATTTTTCTCTTTTAGTTTGAACACATTCACATCAAGTGTTACAAACACAGCCTTCTATTGTCACCCTTCATTGTTTCTGCCCCAACATTCAAACAGCAAGGGGTTCAATCGCACCTCAATGCAAACACGACCGAAGGAGAGATTCGACTTCAACTCGTACTCAAAAACTGGTCGTAAAATATCAAAGCCAAAGGAGACCACACCTCCACTTCAAGCAACTTCAAATCAACCCAAGGAATTACTTCCACCTCAATCAACAGATTCACTTCCATCAATGTCGGATCCGCCCCTATTTGAAGGCGACCTACCACTTCCAACTGATGGCGATCCACCTCTTACCGAGATCATTCCACATCGGACCAGAGTGGACCCACCTCAACCAACTCCAATGGATGTCAAACCACGTGACACTCCACCAACTGATACAACAAATACAGGTACAAATGAACTTTTTCTTCTAATGGCGCAACTTCACGAGGATATCACAGATACCATTGATGACAATCCGGTCGATATGATACACCCTGAGAGGATGAAAGAATGCGTTACAAAGCTAGAAACATTGCGTACTGAATACAAAAACACTAATAGAAAGATCAAACTACAATTATCAAAGGATGATTATGAAAAATCATACTCCAAACCATTTACCATGCTGTGTTGTGATATCATTCAATATATTGGACGAGTTAACAAATTCTTCAAAGACAGTAGTGATGTAAACACTGAGATACAAACCAATGCAGACAAACAGAAATCAGATTTCATTGTAAGCGAAATTGATCGTTCTATAAACTTTCTCACTGCCTCGATGTTATGCTCTGTCAGTCTTATCAGCAATGTCGATTTAAAGCAACGCAAGACTCTTCTTGAAACACAAAGTAAAGAACTGAAGGAGATTTCCAATAAATTACAAGAACTTATTTACTTACGTCCACCAATGGACAAATACAAAGAACTGAAATCATCATATTCCTCTCTGCAAGATAAAAAGGAGGAGTATGAAAAGAAACTTAACAACGAACTCAAGTCGAGAGAACTTGACAAACTCGAAACTTTCAACAAGCGGCGACTGAACATCAAACTCAAATCGTTTAGCGGCTATGATTCTCCAATTGATATATACACCTTCATCGCAGAGTTCAAGAAACTGTATGAGGACTCTGTACCACAATCAATGCAAGCTGAATTACTAAAGAACAATCATCTGGATGGTCAAGCATTATCACTCGTTCGAAACATCGATAACATCCAAGACATCTGGGGTCGACTTAAAAACGTATTCGGCGACCGGCAAGTTTTACTTCAACACAAGCTCCAATCGTTGTACAGTATTGAAACCAAATCTAAAGATCCAATGAAAACAATTGACTTTCTTTCAAAAATAACCAATTCTATATGAGAGATTTAATGCAACTTGCAGCCACTCATGATATTGAAAATGAACTTTACTACAGTAACGCCTTGAACCAAGTCAGTGAAAAACTTGGTGATCAACGAATGATGAGATGGCTTACTCTTACTTGTGAAGAACCAAAGAGCGGCAAGTACAAGTGGAAACAACTGATTGATTTTCTGGAGAAAGAGATGAAAGTTCACCAACAGAAAGCTGCCATCCAAAAATCAAACAAACAACCTGACACCGAAAAACCCAAAGGCGGAGGTGGTAAAAGAGGTCGATCAACTTACAACACGTTTCCTGACCAATCTTCATGCTACATCTGTGGAGCAACAGATCATACACAAACCAATGGTCCTAGTGGAACAAAGCTAGTACAATATTTCTCCTGCAAAGTGTTCGTCGAAATGACTCCAGCTGAGCGATTCAAAACCTTGCAACAGAAGAATCTCTGCTACCAGTGTCTCTTCCCCGGGGCACGACGTGACCAAGGCAAACACAAAGAGGGTCAATGTCAACAGACGTTCATATGCCATCATCCTTACCATCAACCTTTCAAGCCAAGGAAGCATATCCTCGTTTGTGAAGAACATAAGACGAACCAACAAAACCTGGACATCCTAGAACATTACAGAACCAGATGCATCATCCGTCAACCTGTGCCAGCCTACTCCAAAGAAATAAAGCTGACCTTCCATTCTGCTAACGACTCAAACGATGAGGATCCCGAAGCAATCTTCATGCTACAACCAATCTCTGTCAATGGAAAACAATTCACCATATTTTATGACTCTGGGTGCTACGACTTCATTGTACGTCATCACGCAATCAAAAAACTTGGCAACCGAGCAAATCAACAATACGCTGGTCCTATCACAATGGGCGGCGTTGGTGGCATATCAAGTCAAAGCAAGCACGGCACCTACAAAATTGATCTTCCACTCATTGATGGAACAGATGCAACTCTCGTTGGACCATGCTTGGACCAAATCACTCAGAAGTTTCCGACATACAAATTGGACGGTGAAGTCATCAACGACATTCGTAAAGATTATGCCAAATCTGGTGGTGATCCATGCAATCTTCCTCTGGTCCCAAAACAAGTTGGTGGTCATACAGATTTTATGATGGCATCAAATATTCAAGATACTTCCCGGAGGAGGTATTCAAGATGCCATCAGGACTGACAATTTACAGATCATGCTTCAAAAGTCCAGACGGATCAACCGGCGTTATTGGTGGTCCACACCCTGTCTTCAACACATCAAAGAATCACCATTTCAACACCAATAAATTCATCAATGATCAACACGAGCTGTTTAAGTTGGGATATCATGTCAATCCTGACCTTCACCTGCTCGGATACACCAACAAGAATACCGACATCTTCATTACATCAAACTCAGCCATTGAAGAGAAGTCTGAATTTTTCAACCAATCACAAGACGTTGGAAGCGAATTCCAATACAGATGTATCAACTGTCGTGGCTGTAAATCCTGTAAGGTACTTTCAACAACTGACGAGGTCATGAGTGTACAAGAAGAAGTTGAACAACATGTTATCAATGAATCAATCAATGTTGATGTTTGCAAGCAAAATTCGACTGCATTTTTACCACTTCTACATGACCCATCATTATATCTTTCTCCAAATAGAAAGATTGCACTCCAGATCTACAACCAACAACTGAGACGGCTATCAAAGTACTCCAAAGACAAGGAAGATGTCCTCAACTCAGAGCAAAAACTTCAAACTCTCGGCTACGTGGATTATTTAAAAAACCTCAGCCCAGATGTACAACGTACACTTCGAAACACCAACATCAACAACTTTATTCCATGGCGCGCAGTATGGAAGGAGAACTCAGTGTCAACTCCGTGCCGTATTGTGTTCGACGCTTCAATGAAGACCGGAAGTGGCTTCTCACTCAACGACATCATTGCAAAAGGAAGGAATAACATGAATAAGCTCTTAGAAATTTTCCTGCGGTGGAGGGGACACAAGGTTGGTATCCACACAGATGTTGCTAAGATGTATAACACCATACAACTCGATCAAACTCACTGGTGTCTCCACGTTATCTGTGGGAAGAAAATCTCAACCCAGACAAACCGCCCGAAGAGAAAGTCATAAAGACCCTTATCTATGGCGTGAAATCAAGTGGGAACCAGGCGGAGCATGCGCTTCGTGAAACTGCAAAAATTTTCAAAGACCAGTACCCGGAAGTTCACAAGATCATAACCGATGATGTATACGTGGATGACTGCATAACCGGTCATCAATCACAGTCAGAAGCCAACCACTTAGCCGACAACTTAGAACTGGTGGTCAATCATGGTGGATTTTCACTAAAAGGATTCACCTTCTCAAATCAACAACCAAATGACAAACTAACAGCTGATGGTGAGACTGTATCAGTGGCTGGTCTCAAATGGTATCCATTGGAAGATCAAATCAGCCTAGATATCCCAGAACTGAACTTCGCAAGAAAATATCGAGGCAAGAAACCCAATGAAATCAAAGAAATACCACTCAATCTCACGCGTCGACAATGTGTCTCAAAAGCATCTGAAGTGTTTGACATCTCTGGACTTCTAACGCCGATTACTGCAACATTGAAAATGGACCTCCACACTCTCGTCAAACGCAAAATGGATTGGGATGATATTCTACCCAACGATCTCAGACATCTTTGGTCATCACATTTCGAAATGATTCAAGAACTCAAATCCATCAAATTCAACCGTGCTATTGTGCCACCAGATGCAGTTAATCTAGACATCACAACTCTCGATTTTGGTGATGCAAGCCAGGATCTAGCATGCTCATCTATCTATGCTCGATTCAAAAGAAAACAAGGCGACTACTCCTGTCAATTGATCTTCGCCCGCTCACTACTTGTACCGGATGAATATACTCAACCAAGAGGGGAACTGTATGCATCAATCATCAATACCCACACAAGTGAAGTTGTAAGGGACATGTTTTTTAATTGTTTCGTTTTTAGGGGTCTTGGGAAATCATCATTTATTTCTAATATAATGAATGAACTAAAATTATGCCCTGGTGATGGTTGCGTGGAAAAGATGGACTTTAAAAATTTAAAAGAATTTTTTCTAAAGCTTAAATCTGTCATGACTTATGCTTCAACAAAGTGCGGTCCAAAAATGAGCCAATACTTAGCATTTAAGTAGGAGCAAATACTTAGCATTTGGATTTAGAGGCTTGTATCTCTCTCAATCTTTCTGCTATGACTCTAATACTTTGCACATGCCTTTTTATACCTTATAAGATCAATATACCAACATAAGCAATCATTAAAAATGGTTGTATGGTCCCATTATGAGCATGTTTTTAGCATTGGGTGTGGCTTTTTTTTAATTCGCCAGCACAGTTAAGATATAAACACAAAAGAACTATGATATTGATATTATGCATACTTGAGGCATTCAAAAAGATAGAAAAACCAAATTTGGCCGATATAAAGCATTCCAGGGTCCTTTTATGAGCAAAAATTTAGCATTGACTGGACTTAGAGTTCTTGAAGGCCATGTCTTTATGCTAAAATTTGATAACCCGACAGGTTATTGTTATTTCATAGCTCATTTAGGTGCTATTTGATGCTTGGATCATTCACGAAGCTTAAAAAGTCTTTTCTGTGATCTTTGTCATAGTTAAATGGACCAAAAACGAGCAGTATTTTAGCATTTAACGAAAAATGTTAAATATTTGCTCGTTTCTGGACCCTGAAAAGGTTTTGAACATCAAATAAGTTATCATTAATGTTTGATACACAATTTAACAGAACTTTATGAGGTTATTTTATGTTCCTAGGTCTTAAAATGAGCTGAATTTAGCAAAAATTAGACTAGGTGTGAAGTTAATTTTAGTAAGAGAAGCAGAATAAATTGCAGTATTTCCAGTGGAAAATGCTAAATTTAGCTCCAAACGGGCCCTTTAACAGCTCAAATGTTTTATTGGTGTTAATAACTTGATTATTAAACTACTTCAAAGGAAGTTAAGAAGGTTTTACACCCACTCCAGCCTTTTAATTAGGTGTTTAGAAACATACTAGTAATTCTGCTGCAGTATTTTCTGTTGGAAAAATGCTAAATTTAGCTCCAAACGGGCCCATTAACAGCTCAAGTGTTATATTGGTGTTAATAACTTGATTATTCAACTATTTCAAAAGAAGTTATGGAAGTCTTATATCCAATCAAGTCTTTTACTTTGGTGTTTTGGCACTTATTGTCAATGGGGAAATAGGTGCTAAAAAAGTGCTCTAAAAAGGGCCCCACAATAGGAAAATGTGGGCCTTTTAACAATAGCCTGCTTTAATTGCCATCCCTCTATGAGAATCATTGGTCAGATAGACAACTTCCTGGGTTTTTAGCTCTGATTTAGATCATTGTGCGAAACACATACAAATGCTAAAATTTGCTCCTAACTGGCCCCTACAACAGCTAGAATTTTGGGAAAAGAACTTTTTGGGGTCCTATCATCACTACTAACATCCTGTGAAAATTTCGGACCTCCAAGTTACCCCAATCAAAATTTAGCTTTTTTGAAAATGCCAAAAACGAAACAATTAAAAAACATGTCCTAAGAAAGTCATTCCATTCAACACATACTGGAGCTTCCAAATTCACAGATTCGCAAATCACCCTCTACTGGATCAACAACACTTCACTACAACTCAAGCAGTGGGTCCGCAACCGTGTAAACGAGATTCACCGACTAACAGACATTACATCATGGAAATACGTCCAATCAAACAACATGATCGCTGACATCGGAACAAGAAGGTGTACAACCATGACCGATGTTGACCAATCCTCCCAGTGGATCAATGGATTCCAGTGGATGACGCAAGAAGTATCAGAATTCCCAGCACTTACCGCCAAAGAAATAAGGCTCAGTCAGGTGGAATTGGAACAAGCTAATCGTGAAGCCAAGATTCCTTCAACTCATTCTGTCTATCACAATCAACTAATCACTAATGAGTTTCTCAACAAAACGCAACAAAGATACAAGTTCTCCAATTATGTGGTTGACCCAAATCGCCATTCTTTCACCAAAGTTGTGCGTGTCTTCGCAATAATGTTACGTTTCATCAAACTTTGTCGCACTAAAGGGAAAACAAAGATCAATTCTTCAATTAAACCACACATAATCCTTACAAATGAGGAGATATCTCAAGCTGAGAGATATTTCTTTCAGAAGGCTACTCAAGAGGTCAAACATTTCGTCAAACAAAAGGTTGGCAAGATATCAATTGAAAAGGATGGTATTCTTCATCACATTGGTCGTTTACTGCCAGAAGACTCGATTACAGTTGCTGGTAGAATGACATCAACCATGAAAGATCTTACATCAACGCCATTTTGTGTGCCAATCATCGATAAACACTCACCATTGGCTGTCAGCATAATCAACGACATCCACTGGAATAGCACCGTCAAACATTCTGGTGTTGAAACAACTTGGCGAGAAGTCCTCAAGACCGCATACATCTTAGAAGGAAGATCACTCGTCAACTTCATACGTTCTTCATGTCCACGCTGTCGCTATATCAACAAAAAGACAATCGCTGTGGAAATGGGACCACTTTCACAAGACAACCTCATCATCGCACCTGCATTTTACATATCACAAGTGGATCTTGCAGGACCATTTTCAAGCTACTCGCAACATCACAAACGCACTACCGTAAAGATATGGCTGGTTGTATTCTGTTGCGCCACAACAACTGCTGTCAACATCAAAGTAATGGAGGATTACTCTACTACGTCGTTTTTGCAAGCCTTCACACGTTTCTCCTGTCAGGTTGGATATCCTAACAAACTTCTGGCAGACGAAGGAGGTCAGCTCATCAAGGGCTGTGAGACAATGAAACTCGACATTGTTGACATCGCATTCCAACTTCATCGAGATCAAAGAATCAACTTTGAAACATGCCCAGTTGGTGGTCATAATCATCATGGCCGTGTTGAGAGGAAAATTCGTGAGGTCAGATCATCCTTAGAAAAATCAATGCACAACGAAAGACTTTCAATCATACAGTGGGAGACAATGGCAGCCATCCTCACAAACTCCATTAATGATGCACCAATAGCTGTTCGAAACGTGAAAGGAAACTTCGAAATGGGAGACTTGCTAACACCCAACCGCTTAATCCTTGGGCGAAACAACAATCGTGGCCCAAGTGGTACCTTATCTGTTGAAAATGATTATGACAAGATAATCCGATCAAACCAAAAGATCTACGACGCTTGGTTTGACTCATGGCTAGTGTCACACGTTCCAAATCTTATTGAACAACCAAAATGGTTCAACTCAAACAAGCACGTCAAGGCTGGTGATATCGTTCTGTTCACAAAACAGGATTCCGTCATTTCATCCACGTATCAATATGGGATTATCAAAGAAGTGAAAGTGGATCGGGATGACAAAATACGAAAAGTTGTCGTTGAATACCAAAATTCATCTGAAAATGTAAAACGTCTGACTACAAGATCTGTGAGATCACTGGTATTAATTCACTGTGTTGATGAACTAGATCTATCTAAAGAACTTTTCAAGTGTTCAACTTGAATATAATTATGATCAATGGGAAAATTCAAATAAATTGTTTTTTCAAATACAAATATATTTTTCAATTCAATATTTTTGTGGGGGGAGTGTTACAGCATCAGCTGCAGTTTTGTTTGTTTTCAGTTTCATGTTCTTTTGGTCTTTTCAGTTTCCTGCCTTTTGGTATTTTTTCAGTCTGGTCTGTGTTTTGTCTTGTTTTTTGCATTTGGAGTTTTTTGTCCCTTTTGGCCATTTTTATGTTAATTTATGTTAATTTATTCATCAAATCAATATTTATTTAGTCAACTTTGCTTTATTTTTGCATAATTAAATTATAAATTTTTGGTCTGTATTTTACACATCAAAGTGCATAAATTGCAGAGTCACTCTCAGACCTGCTATTCATTTCACAAGAGACACTTGAAGGGTGAACATCAAATTCAAATTCAAACTCAAATATCATTCACATTTCACAACATTCACACCCAGGCTAGCTGGTAAGTTTGCTTTTCAGTGTTTGTTTTTGTTGCCATTTTGCCTGGGTGCTTTCTTTTTGCTTAGTCATGCACTTGTAGGATTTAGGTCGGCCATCTTGGATTTTTATTTTCTACTTACATTTTTTCAACATAGACATACAAATTATACATATACTCTTAAATTTCATTTTTCAATTCAAATATTCAAATCAATCTTTGTACTGACATATAAATTTCAAATTAGACTTAGATTTCAGACTTATATTTTTCAAACTTATACTTTTCAGACTTAGAGACATTTTGTAAGACTTAGTCAAATTTTTCTCTTTTAGTTTGAACACATTCACATCAAGTGTTACGAACACAGCCTTCTATTGTCACCCTTCAATGTTTCTGCCCCAACACATTGTCGACGCGTGAGATTGAGTGGTATTTCTTTGATTTCATTGGGTTTCTTGCCTCGATATTTTCTTGCGAAGTTCAGTTCTTGGATATCTAGGCTGATTTGATCTTCCAATGGATACCATTTGAGACCAGCCACTGATACAGTCTCACCATCAGCTGTTAGTTTGTCATTTGGTTGTTGATTTGAGAAGGTGAATCCTTTTAGTGAAAATCCACCATGATTGACCACCAGTTCTAAGTTGTCGGCTAAGTGGTTGGCTTCTGACTGTGATTGATGACCGGTTATGCAGTCATCCACGTATACATCATCGGTTATGATCTTGTGAACTTCCGGGTACTGGTCTTTGAAAATTTTTGCAGTTTCACGAAGCGCATGCTCCGCCTGGTTCCCACTTGATTTCACGCCATAGATAAGGGTCTTTATGACTTTCTCTTCGGGCGGTTTGTCTGGGTTGAGATTTTCTTCCCACAGATAACGTTGGAGACACCAGTGAGTTTGATCGAGTTGTATGGTGTTATACATCTTAGCAACATCTGTGTGGATACCAACCTTGTGTCCCCTCCACCGCAGGAAAATTTCTAAGAGCTTATTCATGTTATTCCTTCCTTTTGCAATGATGTCGTTGAGCGAGAAGCCACTTCCGGTCTTCATTGAAGCGTCGAACACAATACGGCACGGAGTTGACACTGAGTTCTCCTTCCATACTGCGCGCCATGGAATAAAGTTGTTGATGTTGGTGTTTCGAAGTGTACGTGGGTCATGTAGAAGTGGTAAAAATGCAGTCGAATTTTGCTTGCAAACATCAACATTGATTGATTCATTGATAACATGTTGTTCAACTTCTTCTTGTACACTCATGACCTCGTCAGTTGTTGAAAGTTCCTTACAGGATTTACAGCCACGACAGTTGATACATCTGTATTGGAATTCGCTTCCAACGTCTTGTGATTGGTTGAAAAGTTCAGACTTCTCTTCAATGGCTGAGTTTGATGTAATGAAGATGTCGGTATTCTTGTTGGTGTATCCGAGCAGGTGAAGGTCAGGATTGACATGATATCCCAACTTAAACAGCTCGTGTTGATCATTGATGAATTTATTGGTGTTGAAATGGTGATCTTTGATGTTGTTGAAGACAGGGTGTGGACCACCAATAACGCCGGTTGATCCGTCTGGACTTTTGAAGCATGATCTGTAAATTGTCAGTCCTGATGGCATTTTGAATACCTCCTCCGGGAAGTATCTTGAATATTTGATGCCAATCATAAAATCTGTATGACCACCAACTTGTTTTGGGACCAGAGGAAGATTGCATGGATCACCACCAGATTTGGCATAATCTTTACGAATGTCGTTGATGACTTCACCGTCCAATTTGTATGTCGGAAACTTCTGAGTGATTTGGTCCAAGCATGGTCCAACGAGAGTTGCATCTGTTCCATCAATGAGTGGAAGATCAATTTTGTAGGTGCCGTGCTTGCTTTGACTTGATATGCCACCAACGCCGCCCATTGTGATAGGACCAGCGTATTGTTGATTTGCTCGGTTGCCAAGTTTTTTGATTGCGTGATGACGTACAATGAAGTCGTAGCACCCAGAGTCATAAAATATGGTGAATTGTTTTCCATTGACAGAGATTGGTTGTAGCATGAAGATTGCTTCTGGATCCTCATCGTTTGAGTCGTTAGCAGAATGGAAGGTCAGCTTTATTTCTTTGGAGTAGGCTGGCACAGGTTGTCGGATGATGCATCTGGTTCTGTAATGTTCTAGGATGTCCAGGTTTTGTTGGTTCGTCTTATGTTCTTCACAAACGAGGATATGTTTCCTTGGCTTGAAAGGTTGATGGTAAGGATGCTGGCATATGAACGTCTGTTGGCATTGACCCTCTTTGTGTTTGCCTTGGTCACGTCGTGCCCCGGGGAAGAGACACTGGTAGCAGAGATTCTTCTGTTGCAAGGTTTTGAATCGCTCAGCTGGAGTCATTTCGACGAAAACTTTGCAGGAGAAATATTGTACTAGCTTTGTTCCACTAGGACCATTGGTTTGTGTATGATCTGTTGCTCCACAGATGTAGCATGAAGATTGGTCAGGAAACGTGTTGTAAGTTGATCGACCTCCTTTACCACCTCCGCCTTTGGGTTTTTCGGTGTCAGGTTGTTTGTTTGATTTTTGGATGGCAGCTTTCTGTTGGTGAACTTTCATCTCTTTCTCCAGAAAATCAATCAGTTGTTTCCACTTGTACTTGCCGCTCTTTGGTTCTTCACAAGTAAGAGTAAGCCATCTCATCATTCGTTGATCACCAAGTTTTTCACTGACTTGGTTCAAGGCGTTACTGTAGTAAAGTTCATTTTCAATATCATGAGTGGCTGCAAGTTGCATTAAATCTCTCATAGAATTGGTCATTTTTGAAAGAAAGTCAATTGTTTTCATTGGATCTTTAGATTTGGTTTCAATACTGTACAACGATTGGAGCTTGTGTTGAAGTAAAACTTGCCGATCGCCGAATACGTTTTTAAGTCGACCCCAGATGTCTTGGATGTTATCGATGTTTCGAACGAGTGATAATGCTTGACCATCCAGATGATTGTTCTTTAGTAATTCAGCTTGCATTGATTGTGGTACAGAGTCCTCATACAGTTTCTTGAACTCTGCGATGAAGGTGTATATATCAATTGGAGAATCATAGCCGCTAAACGATTTGAGTTTGATGTTCAGTCGCCGCTTGTTGAAAGTTTCGAGTTTGTCAAGTTCTCTCGACTTGAGTTCGTTGTTAAGTTTCTTTTCATACTCCTCCTTTTTATCTTGCAGAGAGGAATATGATGATTTCAGTTCTTTGTATTTGTCCATCGGTGGACGTAAGTAAATAAGTTCTTGTAATTTATTGGAAATCTCCTTCAGTTCTTTACTTTGTGTTTCAAGAAGAGTCTTGCGTTGCTTTAAATCGACATTGCTGATAAGACTGACAGAGCATAACATCGAGGCAGTGAGAAAGTTTATAGAACGATCAATTTCGCTTACAATGAAATCTGATTTCTGTTTGTCTGCATTGGTTTGTATCTCAGTGTTTACATCACTACTGTCTTTGAAGAATTTGTTAACTCGTCCAATATATTGAATGATATCACAACACAGCATGGTAAATGGTTTGGAGTATGATTTTTCATAATCATCCTTTGATAATTGTAGTTTGATCTTTCTATTAGTGTTTTTGTATTCAGTACGCAATGTTTCTAGCTTGGTAACGCATTCTTTCATCCTCTCAGGGTGTATCATATCGACCGGATTGTCATCAATGGTATCTGTGATATCCTCATGAAGTTGCGCCATTAGAAGAAAAAGTTCATTTGTACCTGTATTTGTTATATCAGTTGGTGGAGTGTCACGTGGTTTGACATCCATTGGAGTTGGTTGAGGTGGGTCCACTCTGGTCCGATGTGGAATGATCTCGGTGAGAGGTGGATCGCCATCAGTTGGAAGTGGTAGGTCGCCTTCAAATAGGGGCGGATCCGACATTGATGGAAGTGAATCTGTTGATTGAGGTGGAAGTAATTCCTTGGGTTGATTTGAAGTTGCTTGAAGTGGAGGTGTGGTCTCCTTTGGCTTTGATATTTTACGACCAGTTTTTGAGTACGAGTTGAAGTCGAATCTCTCCTTCGGTCGTGTTTGCATTGAGGTGCGATTGAACCCCTTGCTGTTTGAATGTTGGGGCAGAAACAATGAAGGGTGACAATAGAAGGCTGTGTTCGTAACACTTGATGTGAATGTGTTCAAACTAAAAGAGAAAAATTTGACTAAGTCTTACAAAATGTCTCTAAGTCTGAAAAGTATAAGTTTGAAAAATATAAGTCTGAAATCTAAGTCTAATTTGAAATTTATATGTCAGTACAAAGATTGATTTGAATATTTGAATTGAAAAATGAAATTTAAGAGTATGTATAATTTGTATGTCTATGTTGAAAAAATGTAAGTAGAAAATAAAAATCCAAGATGGCCGACCTAAATCCTACAAGTGCATGACTAAGCAAAAAGAAAGCACCCAGGCAAAAATGGCAACAAAAACAAACACTGAAAAGCAAACTTACCAGCTAGCCTGGGTGTGAATGTTGTGAAATGTGAATGATATTTGAGTTTGAATTTGAATTTGATGTTCACCCTTCAAGTGTCTCTTGTGAAATGAATAGCAGGTCTGAGAGTGACTCTGCAATTTATGCACTTTGATGTGTAAAATACAGACCAAAAATTTATAATTTAATTATGCAAAAATAAAGCAAAGTTGACTAAATAAATATTGATTTGATGAATAAATTAACATAAATTAACATAAAAATGGCCAAAAGGGACAAAAAACTCCAAATGCAAAAAACAAGACAAAACACAGACCAGACTGAAAAAATGCCAAAAGGCAGGAAACTGAAAAGACCAAAAGAACATGAAACTGAAAACAAACAGAACTGCAGCTGATGCTGTAACACCAAGTAAGGATAAGTTTTTTGACTGATCTGCAAAATCTAACTTTCAAGTCATGTGACCAAGTGAGGATAAATTTTTTTGACTGATCTGCAACATCTAACTTTCAAGTCATGTGACCATGTAATGAAAATGTTTTTGACTAATCTGTAAAATCTATCTTTTAAATCATGGGACCGTGTAGTGGGAATATAAATTTTTGTGAAAGTTTCAAAGAACTCTTACGCAATGAATGGTGACCAAGTTAGGATAAATTTTTTTGAATAATCTGTAAAATCTAACTTTTAAATCACATGACCGTGTATTGAGAATATAATTTTTTGCGAAATTTTTATAGAACTCTTACACAATGCATTGTGACCAAGTAAGGATAAATTTTTTGACTGATCTGCAAAGTCTAACTTTCATAACATGTCACCAAGTAAGGATAAATTTTTTTGCCTGATCTTCAAATTCTAACTTTCAAGTCATGTGACCAAGTAAGGATAAATTTTTTGACAGATCTGCAAATTCTAACTTTCAAGTCATGTGACCAAGTAAGGATAAATTTTTGCAAAATTTTTAAAGAACTCTTACACAATGCATCGTGACCAAGTAAGGATAATTTTTTTTGCCTGATCTGCGAAATCTAACTTTCAAATCATGTGACCAAGTAAGGATAAATTATTTTGACTGATCTGCAAATTCTAACTTTCAAGTCATGTGACCAAGTAAGGGTAAGTTTTTTTGCCTGATCTGCAAATCTAGTAACTTTTAAGTCACGTGACCAAGTAAAGATAATTTTTTTTGACTGATCTGCAAAATATAACTTTGAAATCACGGGATCGTGTAGTGGGAATATAAATTTTTGCGAAATTTTTAAAGAACTCTTACGCAATGCATCGTGACCAAGTAAAGATAATTTTTTTTGACTGAGTGACCAAATAAAGATAAATTGTTTTGACTGATCTGCAAAATCTAATTTTCAAGTCATGTGACCAAGTGAGGATAAATTCTTTTGATTGATCTGCAAATTTTAACTTTCAAGTCATGTGACCAAGTAAGGATAATTTTTTTTGACTGATCTGCAAAATATAACTTTGAAATCACGGGATCGTGTAGTGGGAATTTAAATTTTTCCGAAATTTTTAAAGAATTCTTACGCAATGCATCGTGACCAAGTAAGGATAAATTTTTTTGACTAATCTGTAAAATCTAACTTTTAAATCACGTGACCGTGTAGTGAGAATATAAATTTTTGCAAAATTTTTAAAGAACTTTTTAAAGAACTTATACGCAATGCATTGTGACCAAGTAAGGGTAAATTTTTTTGACTGATCTGCAAAATCTAACTTTAAAGTTACTGTATGTGACCAAGTAAGGATAATTTTTTTTGACTGATCTGCAAAATCTAACTTTCAAGTCATGTGACCATGTGTAGAGCACCCGTGCTTGCGTATTATGGTTTCTTCGAGATATTTCTTTAGAATTTCAATCACGATTGTTCATCGTGCACTCACTTTTCACAATGTTACATGTATAGTAGTGATTTGATTAGTCAGTTAATGAAATGTACTAGCCATAATTTTCATTAAAGTGCCACTGCAGAAGAACGATCAAATGTGTCCATCTCATAGATATCTTCTTATAGAGATAAGATAGAGTTATTTATCTGTTTTTTTTGTCATCTCTTTTAATACCAAAATAATGGTATTAAAAGAGATGACAATATCATACCTTTTGATGGCTTGTTTATATCATACTAAACGCTACTGCACTAAACTGCAATTTTACTGTAATAGTCAAACGACAAGTTTTTGAAAGGATTAAAATTTCTAATTTGTGTTGCTCAGAGCGGCTAATAACTACTTGAGGTTTAAATAGGGAATTTCCAAACAAAAAAGTAATTTCCCTAAATTCGACTCCCTGAGGTAATAAAAAAAGACCTATAGAGCTTTGAAAATGGGTAATTAGATCAAAACAAATCCGGAAAGGTGTTTTTGATGATGATAAAACAATAGAAATACAGTCAAGCTAAGAATGTTACCGGTACACCATTTAACCAGAACTAAAATATTGAAAAACTATTACAACAAAATTATGAGATGTTTGCCCAACTTCCTTATGCGTGAAGCTATGAATGCCATCCTGGCTTCCTGCGGTGACAATAATGTCAAAGTATGTTTTTTATTTACCTCTGCGCCCATCATTTTCACACCTAACAGTAATTATTTTATGTATTCTAGAAAAATATATCTGTCAATCAATCTTCCATATTTTATTCAAAGATATCTGTCAATCAACTTCTTAGCTTGCATAATAGCATATGTTACGTCATGTTTAAATGATTAACAATAATGCAGTAGAAACCATGTATATTTAGCTGTTTAATTTTTAAGCATAAATTATGACGTAGAAAAGAAAATAACAATAGGAGACGAAGTAAGGATATGTGACGAAGTAGTGCTATGTACACCCACTAATGGAAAAACTGCCATCGGGGTTTAGATTTCAAAAAATATAGTCCTCAGAAACAAAGGAACCACTAGATACAATCCGTTGTCATGATTACGACGCGTTCTATGCGCGTTTCGGATGGGAAATAAGTGGCTACAATTTCTCTTGCCTGAGAAGGGTTAAAGTTTCGCCTCTAGCCCTTCGGGCTTGAAACTAGACGATGCTATTGTCCGTTTAAAGGTCAGTAAACACGGGAAAAAGTTCGGGCGTCAGGACGGTTTACGGGAAAAAAGTGGCTGTAGAGTTTTGGAACACTGTAAACACCTCAGCCACTGTTTACTCCGCCCCGAACTAAACTCGTTTTCAAATTTATCCCGTTTCCTGAATTCCTTCCTTTTTCAGTGATAATGTGTAGACGATAGGAT